>NC_056730.1:667796557-667926679 GCF_019279795.1 Protopterus annectens | reverse complement strand
CATGTTACAAAGACATGTCTGCATTATTTCTTCCTGGGCCTCTGCTGAAATTTTTTTTGTTCCAAGTCAGACTGCCCTGATTAACAAATGTTAAATAAAATTGACAGGCATTTGAATTTCAGACTTCAGGTTTCTGAATGTTTAGTTCCTTACATATTTGATGGTGCAGTGGCAGTGTTGTTGCCTCACAGCTATAGGTTTTCTGGTTTGATTCTTGGCTGGGGTGCCTTCTGTGTGAAGTCTGCATCTTATCCCTGTGTTTGTGTGGATTTGCTCTGGTGTCTTGCCATTTTACAAAGACATATGTCTACAGTATTTCTCCCTGGGCCTCTGCTGAAAATTGTTTTTGTTCCGTCAGAAGTAAAATTGACAGGCATTTAAATTTCAGATTTCATATTCTTCAGAAAATACATAGTAAAACAGCGTTTTATTTTAGCAATAAATATATAGTAACGCAACCTTTTATTATAGCAATTTTTTAAGTTTATAAGATGGCTATTTGAAATTTGTCCTTATTTTTGGGACTGTAATACCCTGTTAGTGGCTTTGTCCAGGTTTTTTGTGCTAAGGTTGACAGCTATGGCAAGAACTGAATTCACTGAATATGTTTGAGGGCTGTATTCCCTCATTACTGGGTTTGTCCAGGTGTTTTGTGCTAAGAGGTTAAGTTTCAGTCTTCCTCTCTTTCACAAAGCAGCTGATTTGGCGTAGTGGTATGTTGCTCTTGACTGTTTTGCACAGGGATCTTGGCAGTAAAATGTACAGTGGTAACACAGCATTTTTCTTTCACAAAGCAGGTGATTTGGCATAGTGGTATGTTATTCTGACTCTTGCACAGGGACCTTGGCAGTAAAATGTATGGTGGTAACACAACATTTTATTCTAGCAGCTTTCCAAGATTATACAAGCATTGTTTAATGTGTCCCTGGTTTTTGCCCTTTTGACCCACCCTAATAAATTTGGCTTTTTCCAGACTTCTTGTGCTGCGAAGTTGAGATGCAGTTGAGTATTGAGTAGATTTTACAAGGAGCTGAGAGCTGCAGGGGAAGAGAAGTTTAGTGCTGATTATGCTAAGTCAGCTCACATTGATAATAGCACAAAAGGTTGTGTACTTGCTTTTGATGCAGAAGGTTGTTGGTTCTACTCCCATAAGGGGTGAATGCTGCCGTACTGAAAATTAAGATACTAACTATGAGCCTGTTATCAGTTTGCCATCCATTTCCTATTGCAATATTACTAGCTTATTTTTAATGTAATTTAGGCAATTTATTCCTCAGGGGCATCAGACACTATTTTTCAATGAAACCATAAAATATAAAGGTGATTGCTAGCACCAACCTCTTCATTACAGATTTATTTAACGTGGAATTATTTAGATGACTTTTTTACTACTTCAGAGATTGTGCATATTTACTGATAATGGTGGACTGTAGAATTGTGCATATTTACTGATAATAGTGGACTGTAGAAGTTTGAGTAGACTTTTATGATGGAAATGTTCTGAATTGGACAGTTTTGTTTCATTGTTTATTGGAAAAATGGTCAAAGCAATAGGAAGGTGTATCAAAGAGCACATGTATGTTTCATATGCAAGGGGCCTATGATTTGAAAACAGCCCAGAATTAATTTTTATCTGCCACGGGTAAAATGTATTTTCTTTGAATGTTGGTTTTAATGTTGTTTCAATGAATGTGAGTTTCAAGGGCAGAGAAGTTTTAATGCCAAGTTTGTTTAGCAGATGTCTTAGTGTTTGTGCTGTAAAATGCAAAATAAAACTTTCAAATGAAGTTCAAATCATCATAGAAGTAAATCAGTATGCACATTAGTGTTTATGGTAAATGGAGTGAAATAGCAAAGTAATGGATCATTGGAATGGCTGCGGGGAGGCTCCATTCGATCATGGTTTTGTGAGGGGGAAGGGTGGCAAACTTAGACAGCCCCAGCTGAACTATACCTCCCAACTGTCCAGATTTTCAAAGAATTAATAGATTTTTTGCTTCTTATTTTTGGTTTGTTCCTCATAAAATTTGTGGTTTTCTGGCAAATCATTTAGGAATTAAGTCACTAAATAATGACACACTAGTTTCAGACTTCATAACCTTCAGAAAAATGCATGCTAAAGTAAGACCTGTTCTATCAACTGTCCCAGTTTATAGAAGAGCAATTTTTAGTACTGTTTATATGTTCCCCCAATATATTTGGCCTTGTCCAGATTTATGTCCCAGTTTATAGAAGAGCAATTTTTAGTACTGTTTATATGTTCCCCCAATATATTTGGCTCCAGATTTATTGCATTAACAGGTTGAGAGGTATATGCAAATAAATTGCTTTATAGAATTAGGCATAGCCAAACCTCTGAACTGTCCCTGATTTTGACTCAAAATGTTGCTCTTCCCCTAATGATCCCTCCTCAAAATAGCAATTTTGGAAGAAAACATGGAGGGTTTATAATTAAGAAATAACTGTAATATTCAGATTACTTTTATTTCAGAAATGCATGTAGATATTTTATTTTGTCAGCTGCTCAAGTTAGCAGTACTATTATTAAAGTGTCCCTTCTTTGACAGGTTCCTAGCTGTATTGTGTTGCTATTTTATATTTTTACATCACATTTTTGGTCCATTTTTCATAAAATTGTGTTTTTTGGCAAATTAGTGACAAATAATTAAAGACTGAAGTTAGAAAATAATGACAGACATTTGAGTTTCAGATTTCATACCATTCAGAAAATTCATACTAATGCAAGACCTCTATTAGCTTTCTAAGTTTATAAGAGCAATATTTTAAAAATTGTCCTTATTTTTGGGCCTTTGTCCCATTTCTTTGTATGGCTTTGTCCAGATTTCTTGCTCTGAGGTTGGGAGGTATGACAAATGTGTCAGGGCCATCACAAGTCAGCCAGAGACATTTCAAACTGTGACATACTTGTTACACCCCACTTCCCCATGTAGTGACTCTGGATGTGTCGAAGCAAGGCAAGGAGTAGTTATGCAGTGTAAATGTGCAGAGAATCCCACTCATCCATGGTAGACACAAGTACTAGAGTGGCTTTTCATCTGTCCTTGATTTTTACAGAATGGTCTGGTTTCTGTCATATTTTTTGTACTGTTGATTTATGCTTATTACTCAAAGTGCCTGTTGCTCTGTGTTTAAGTAGCAATACTTTAATGACCATCAGGTAAGCTTGGCTGAGATTGCAAGATGCAAGTAAGCTTTAATAAGCATACTGTTAAATAATTGCCAACATTGAAAGCCTTTCTGTTGCCATGTAGAGAATACTTAACTAGATAATGTATAAGCCTTGGGTATAGAAATGCATATGCCAGTATTTGTAATAAAGGACAGAATTACATTATTTTAAGAGTCTCATTACACTTGGGGACTTCCAGTCATCTCTGCAGGCTTTACCCGTAAACCGAATGCCAATCTCGTGGTCCATAACCTGTACAGTAATCCTTTTAAGCAATGTATCTTGAGCTTATTTCTTGCTTGCTTTTCATTTTTTACTTTGATCATGTTTTCCCCATGAAACAAGTAGATGTCAGGCAGCAGGTCTTTTTGGATAAGGAACATTTTTACAAGTGCGGGCATCAGAGATTTCTACTTTCAGCATGTTACTTGTTACTTTAATAAAGCTGAATATAAATTATAATTAGAACTGCAGTGCAAGAAGTGGTTTGAGTTGAGTACTGCTTGTTTTTCTTATACTTGATTTTGACTGGCATTCCATTAATGTATTTAAAAAAGTAATTTATTTTTTCATGCCTCACAACCTTGTTTGTTTCCATCTAGATATTAAGCTGTCATGCAGCCAATGCATTGAAATATTTTTATTCTTCTACACTTCATTTTGTCTTGATTGGACTCTCATAATGACTGTTTGGCACCCAGTGCAGTATATTTAGTTTTTGTGGTTTGCTACTACAGGTGTGTGTGTGTGTGTGTGTGTGTGTGTGTGTGTGTGTGTGTGTGTGTGTGTGTGTGTGTGTGTGTGGCAGGGAATACCTCAGGCTTGAACCCTGTACCTTGTATGCAGGTGTTAAAGACCTGAATTCCCTACCCACCACCATTTGTAAAATAAAAAACTGCAGATTTTTGCCTCATATTTGATCTGATCTGTTCCTCATAATATCTGTGGTTTGTAAATGTTGCAATGCTTGATATTTGATGGTGCAGTGGTAGCATTGTTGCCTCACAGCTGCAGGTTCTCAGGTTTGCTTCTTGGCTGGGGTGCCTTCTTTGTGGGGTCTTTATCTTCTCCCTGTGTTTGTGTGGGTTTGCTTTTGTGTCCTCCCATGTTACAAAGACATGTCTGCATTATTTCTTCCTGGGCCTCTGCTGAATTTTTTTTTGTTCCAAGTCAGACTGTCCTGATTAACAAATGTTAAATAAAATTGACAGGCATTTGAATTTCAGACTTCAGGTTTCTGAATGTTTAAGTCCTTGCATATTTGATGGTGCAGTGGTAGTATTGTTGCCTCACAGCTATAGGTTTTCTGGTTTGATTCTTGGCTGGGGTGCCTTCTGTGTGGAGTCTGCATCTCCTCCCTGTATTTGTGTGGATTTGCTCTGGTGCACTGTCATTTTACAAAGACGTGCCTGCAGTATTTCTCCCTGGGTCTCTGCTGAAAATTGTTTTTATTCTGTCAGCAGTAAAATTGACAGGCATTTGAATTTCAGACTTCATGTTCTTCAGAAAATACATAGTAACACAACCGTAACACAACCTTTTATTCTAGCAATTTTCTAAGTTTATAAGATGAATATTTGAAATTTGTCCCTATTTTTGGGACTGTATTCCCCCATTATTGGCTTCGTCCAGGTTTTTTGTGCTAAGGTTGACAGCTATGGCAAGAACTGAATTCACTGAATGTTTGAGGGCTGTATTCCCTCCTTACTGGGTTTGTCTAGATGTTTTGTACTAAGAGGTTGACAGCTATGGTGAGAACTGAATTCACTAAATGATAGCCATTTAAGTTTCAGTCTTCCTCTTTTACAAAGCAGCTGATTTGGCGTAGTGGTATGTTGCTCTGACTGTTTTGCACAGGGAGCTTGGCAGTAAAATGTATGGTTCTAGCAACTTTCCAAGATTATACAAGCAATGTTTGTGTCCCTGGTTTTTGGGCTTTTGACCCCCCCCCCAATACATTTTGGCTTTTTCCAGTTTTCGTGTGCTGCGAAGTTGAGTATTGAGTAGATTTTACAAGAAGCTGAGAGCTGCAGGGGAACAGAAGTTTAGTGTTGCTTAAGTGAAGTTGATTTGCCTTGTTAATAGCACAACAGGTTGTGTACTTGCCTTTGATGCAGAAGGCTGTGGGTTCTACTCCCACAAGGGGTGGATGCTGCCGTACTGAGAATGTTCTCCTTGGTGAAAATACTAACTATGAGTCCGTTATCAGTTTGCCATCCATTTCCTCTTGCAATATTACTAGCTTATCATTTTTTTAATATAATATAGGCAATTTATTCCTGAGGGGCAACAGACACTTTATTTTTCGATGAAACCATGAAATATAAAGGTGTTTGCTAGCAGCAACCTCTTCATTAGTTACAGATTTCTTTAATGTGGAATTATTTAGATGACTTTTACTTCTTCAGAGATAGTGCATATTTACTGATAATGGACTGTAGAATTGTGCATATTTACTGATAATGGACTGTAGAATTGTGCATATTTACTGATAATGGACTGTAGAATTGTGCATATTTACTGATAATGGTGGACTGTAGAATTGTGCATATTTACTGATAATGGTGGACTGTAGAATTGTGCATATTTACTGATAATGGTGGACTGTGGAAGTCTGAGTAGACTTTTATGATAAATGTTCTGAACTGGGCAGTTTTGTCATTATGGGTGCATGCATTTTGTTTCATTGCTTACTGGAAAAATGTTCAAAACAAATTTAAAACACCCTCTAACAACTGTAATATATTGTACAAGGAATATAATTTAGTACAATGAAGAAGGTGTATCAAAGAGCACATGTATATTTCATATGCAAGGGGCCTATGATTTGAAAACAGCACACAATTAATCTTTATCTGCCACTGGCAAAATGTATTTTCTTTGAATGTGGGTTTCAATGCTGTTTCAATGAATGTGAGTTTCAAGGCAGAGAAGTTTTAATGCTAAGTTTTCATTGTGAGACTGCATTGCTTTGTTTAGTAGATGACTTAGTGTTTGTGCTGTAAAATACAAAATAAAACTTTCAAATGAAGTCCAACTCATCATAGAAGTAAAGCAGTATGCACATTAGTGTTTATGGTAAATGGAGTGAAATAGCCAAGTAATGGTTCATTGGAATGGCTGCAGAGGCTCCATTCAACCATGATTTTGTCAGGGGGGAAGGGCAGCAAACTCAGACAGGCCCAGCTGAACTATACCTCCCAACTGTCCAGATTTTCAAAGAATGAATAGATTTTTGCTTCTTATTTTTGGTTTGTTCTTCATAAAATTTGTAGTTTTCTGGCAAATCATTTAGAAATTAAGTCACTAAATAATGATACACTGAGTTTCAGACTTCATAACCTTCAGAAAAATGCATGCTAAAGTAAGAACTGTTAACAATTCTATCAACTGTCTCAATTTATACAAGAGCAATTTTTAGTACTGTTTATATATTCCCCCAATATATTTGGCCTTGTTCAGATTTACTGCATTAACAGGTTGGGAGGTACATGCAAATACATTGCTTTATAGAATTAGGCATAGCCAACCTCTCAACTGTCCCCGATTTTGGCAAAAAATGTTGCTCTTCCCCCTAATAATCCCTCCGCAAAATAGCAATTTTGGAAGAAAACATGGAGGGTTTACAATTAAGAAATAACTGTAATAATCAAAGTTATAGTTTACTTGAAATGCATGTAGATTCTTTTATTTTGTCAGCTGCTCAAGTTAGCAGTACTAATATTAAAGTGTCCCTTCTTTGACAGGTTCCCAGCTGTAATGTGTGGCTATTTTATATTTTTGCATCACATTTGGTCCATTTTTCATAAAATTGTGTTTTTTGGCAAATTAGTGACAAATCACTAAATACTGAAGTTAGAAAATAATGACAGACATTTGAGTTTCAGATTTTATACCCTTCAGAAAAGTCATACTAATGCAAGACATATTCTATTATCTTTCTAAGTTTATTAGAGCAATATTTAAAAATTGTCCTTATTTTTGGGCATTTGTCCCACTTCTGTGTATGGCTTTGTCCAGATTTCTTGCTCTGAGGTTGAGAGGTATGACAAATGTGTCAGGGCCATCACAGTCAGCCAGAGACATTTCAAATTGTGACATACTTGTTGCACCCCACTCCACCATGTAGTGACTCTGGATGTGTCCAAGCAAGGCAAGGAGTAGTTATGCAGTGTAAATGTGCAGTGTCCCCCATCCAAGGTAGACACAAGTACTACAGTGGCTTTTCATCTGTCCTTGATTTTGCAGAAAGGTCTGGTTTCTGTCATATTTTTGTACTGTTGATTTATGCTTATTACTCAAAGTGCCTGTTGCTCTGTGTTTAAGTAGCAATGCTTTAATGACCATAAGGTAAGCTTGTCTGAGATCATAAGATGCAAGTAAGCTTTAATAAGAATACTGTTAAAGAATTGCCAACATTGAAAGCCTTTCTGCTGTTGCCATGCAGAGAATACTTGACTAGATAATGTATAAGCCTTGGGTATTAAATGACAGGATTCCATTATTTTAAAAAGCTCATTACACTTGTTGGAGACTTCCAGTCATCTCTACAGACTTTACCCGTAAACTAAACAGAATGCCAGTCATGTGTGGTCCATAACCTGTACAGTAATCCTTTAAGCAATGTATCTTGAGCTTGTTTCTTGTTTGCTTTTCATTTTTTACTTACATGTTTTCCCATGAAACAAGTAGATAGTTGTCAGGCAGCAGGTCTTTTTGGATAAGAAACATTTTTACAAGTGGGGGCATCACAGAGATTTCTACTTTCAGCATGTTACTTGGTACTTTAATAAAGCTGAATATAAATTATAACTAGAACTGCAGTGCAAGGAGAAGTGTTTTGAGTTGAGTGCTTCTGTTTTTTCTTGTACTTGATTTTGACTGGCATTCCAGTAATGTATTTAAAAAGTAATTTATTTTTTCATGCCTCACAACCTTTTGTTTCCATCTAGATATTAAGTAAGCTGTCATGCAGCCAATGCATTGAAATATTTTTATTCTTCTACACTTATTTTTGTCTTGATTGGACTCTCATAATGATGGTTTGCCACCCAGGGCAGTGTATTTAATTAAAGTTAATTTTTGTGGTTTTGAGCAAAGCTCCTCCCCTTTCTGGTTGGCCACGCCCCCTTCCCCTTGACCCCACCCATTCAGCTGTCTCCTGCAGCCCCCCTTTGATTTGAAGTCACCAGCCGCCACTGCATCTAAAATCTCTTTATGGCTTAGTTGTACTGTTGTATTCATGTCATTTGTAATTTTAACTCCTAAGTATTTGAATGTATCATTTTTAGATAGATATTTATGATATTTTTATTTAATACTTCTTTGTCCATATTTATTAGCAACATATTGGTTTTATTTTCATTAAATGATAGTCCAGAAATCTGCTTAAACTGTTTTGTTGCTTTCCATAGTTCTTTTAATGTGTTATTATCTTCTTTTAAAGTTGATAAAATGCTGTTTGCAAATAGTTGAATCTCTAACTCAAGGTCATTATCTAGTTGAATTCCTTGAATGTTTGGGTTTGCCCATAGGAAATTTGATAATGGTTCTATTACTAATGCAAATAACAAGGGGGAAGTGGACAACCCTGTTCTGTACCTTTTGTAATGGTAATAGGCTCTGACAAACAGGATCCTATTTTTATGTACGTCGAAGATTTATTGCAGACAGACCTTATTAGTGAGGTAAAATGTTTCAAAAAGCCATACTCCACTAGTGCAAGCTAAAGATATTCCCAATTCATGGAATCGAATGTACTGTTAATATCTAGGCAAATGACATTCATTTTATTTTTTCTTTTGTTTATGAAAACAGTAAAGGACAAAATTCTCTTTATATTGTCATGTGTATTTCTGTTTTTAATAAATCCAGTTTGATCGTTCTGCATCAATAATGGCAATATTTGTTTTAGTCTGCTTGTACAAACTGTCATTAGTATTTTATAACCTATATTTAGTAAACTTATGGGTCTGTATGAAGCACACTCATTTTATTTTTTCTTTTGTTTATGAAAACAGTAAAGGACAAAATGATAGTAACAATATATTTCTTGTTCTCACTAATCCACTCTATCATCTTTATGGCTCTTTTCCGGCCTATTCTTTTTTGTGGACTACTACTTCCTTCTACAACGGGGTGGGGGGAATCCTCCTCCTCAGCCTGGCCTAACCCAATTGTAGGAATGTTTCTCTGTCTTGAAAATTCTACACTGTATTTTTTCAAGTCCTGGAACCACTGTGCATATGAGGATTGGGCACTTTTTTATCCTGGGACTTGTGCACCTAGTTGTCTTTTTTTATTTTTAACCAACCTCTGTCTATGATATATGCTATATAAAATAAAGTATATATATCACTGTTGTACCCAGTAAAGTATAGCTTATTTAAAGAGAAGCTCATAGCTTAACAGTATCCTACCTTTCCCTTCATTCCACTATACCTGATTTTGGTTATTATATGTATTTCTGGATTCCAGCATGTTCTTGTTTCACATATTTCTGAGGAAAGTACTTTTCATGTATTTGCAATTCACTAGAAGTAATCTGCGTAGCAGGTTACCAGGCTAATGGCCCAAGAGCTTTTTTAGCCTAGCCATTCAAGCCACAATTCTCATAATTATGAGTGCCCCAGAACTAGAACAACTTTGGCATATACCTTTGCCTTAGGGCATCTACAAGCTGCTTCTGTCCATAAAGGCCACAGGTGACAACCAGGGGTGAATTTATGATTTCCCATGCATTGGTCCATATGACATTTGAGCAGACATAAAGAAGAGCTCTGTTTTGACATAAATGAGAAGTCTGTTCCAGAGAAGGGGTAGTCTGTGAAACATGCACCTATTCCTCAAACATATTTTTTTATGTCACAAATGAGGTCCAGATCATTAGATCAGGTAATTATAGTGCTGTTTGTTTTGTGAATATGCAGAAAATCCATCAGGGCTGGATCGGTGAATGCCTTGTAGGTTAGGCATAGATTGCCCCTCAGTAGTCTGCAGGAGAATGAATACAGGGGCAGTGCTTTGAGGTGGTTCACATAGGACATGTTATTTAAACCCTGTATTCTTTTAATGAGGAATCTCTGTGACTGCTATAGTTGCTGCAAATATCTGGCTAGGTTCATGCCAAAGGCAGAATTATACTCAATTATTGGTCTAATGAGGGCTGAGCATAGTGGCACTATGATCTCCTTTGATGTGGCTACCATGCCATAAGTTATAACTTGCACCACATAGAAGGGATTTCTCACTACCATGGACACATGTTAATCAAAGTTGAGGTTACTGTCAACCAGAGTTATCAAGTCCCTTACCTCTGGGTCTACTCTTATGAGAGTGTTATCAATGTTGTAATTTGCAGGGGTGGTCATCTTCCCAAATGGTATAAATATGCATTTTTTGTTTTGTTTTTGCATTGAGTTTTAGGCTATGGTTCTGGTACCAGTTACTTGGCTCTCAGACCCTCCTCAAGGATATCTACATCTTTGGAAGAATTGATCATTGCACCCATATTGCACTCATCAGCAAATTTGGTCAGCTAAAAAACCCTCTATATTTGCTATGACTTCAAAGAAGTATAGTCCAAACAGGAGAGGTCCCAGTACTGAGACCAATGGAACACCACTAGTAACAGATCTATTGGTGGAGGTGATTTACCCCACCCTAAGTTCATGTGTCCTATCCATGAGCCATTTGACTACCCTTTGGGATATATAGGATATTGTGTCAAATGGCTATGCTAAGTTGAGTTAGGCATTATGCACCATTTTACCCTATCATTCATGGCTCAGTGGTCTTCTCAAAGTAATCTACCAGGTTTAGTATGTGTGACCTACCCTTGACAAAACCAAACTAGGATGGGTCCAATATTTGAAGATTTCCCATGACTTTATTAGATCCATGATAATTCTTTCCATGGTCTTGTATATATGACTAGTATAACTTATGGGTCTGTAGTTCCCTGGGTCTGTACAGGGATGACTGCTGCAGTTCTCCACTCCCTAGGGACGAAGCCTACCTGGAGGCTGTGGCTGAAGAGAGATTCTAGTGGCACTGACATGTCAAGTTTCAGACTATTTAGAAGTCATCCCTGGATGTTATCAGGGCCTATTGCTGTTGTGTGTTTAACTATGTCAAGTGCAGTGAGGTCCCATTCTTTAGTAATAGCTGGGGGATACATGGTAGAGGGTATTTCCTGGGGAGTAACTGGTCATCTTCAAGTCATATGGACCCTGTCTTCTGCTTGTACCTTATTGTTCTTGTGTAGCACTTTTGAGTAAAGGTAGTCTTCTACGCTTTTATCTTGGACTTTGGAAATACTTTAGCCAATGAAATGTTTCTGTCATGGCTTCTCTCTATATACTATGAGGGTGAGAGGTATGCCTTCAATTATAACTGAAATGTCATGAAATCTCAAGAAATTAATGGATTTTATTGCATGTATATTCCTATGCACTAGGCAATCATTTTTTCCTAATTAGAACTAGCCTGTATAACTGTATACATGCATACATAAATAAGTAAGCAGACACACATATTCCATGTGAAATTGTAGTTTCATTTATTTTACAATATAAATAAACCAGGAAGCAGACGTACAGGTTCCATGTGAAGTCATAGTTTTATTTATTTGACTGTTTCATAACTAATGATATATCTAGGCATATATAGCTATTTTAGATATGATTAAACAATTTTGCAGACAGTGTAAACGACATCTGAGAGCAAATGTGATATTTTGTTGCAAGCAATTTGCTGATGAATCACAACAATGCAAGGTGTCTGTAATACACACTCATTAGTTTGAAGAACACCATTGCACATAAAAATAAAAAATAACTAAAAATGGAGACATCCTTCTATACTTAACATAGCCACTCTGTTAAACAGCTTATTCCTATTTATATGTTTTACATATGTACATACCTACAAATATTTCAGGCATGAGCAATAAATAATGCCTTTCTTGTCTGCAAAGTTATAGTTTGACCCCATTTCCATTTCTTATATTTTTTAGCTATTAGGCTGGATTCAATAAACCCTGCATGGTCTACTCTGAGCATCTGCACATCTTGGCATGATGAGCACACAATAGCACACCATTTTTAGATTCAGTAAGTATCTAGATTCAGCACAGTAGACATTGTGGCATGCAAATTACAACATAAACAACTGAATTGTATGGAAATCAACTAATCCAAGATGGAGGAGCAATTCAACAAGCTATAAAGCAACCGTGTAGACTCAATGCTGGTTTTCTCTGCAAATTCCAAAACTTATTAGAATACAGCCACAGAAAGAGTCTACACAGAAAGAATGTTAGGGGCTGCTGTTGCATTAACTCATGTGTATGTGCAACCGGCTGAAGTCTATGCTGCTGCTGCTGCTAATAGACCAAGGCCAAGAAGAAGGAGTAAAGTTGTTTTTAGACCTCATTTATCACGATGTGGAAATTCGAGTGCTACAGGTAGATAGACACTACAGGAACTCTGCAACCTCTGTCGTCCAAAGCTGAGACCCAGGGCAAACCAAGGGGAACAAATACTAGTGGAGACAAAGGTATTTGTAGCCCTTAGAATCTTAACTACAGGAACCTTTCAGAGGCCAACAGGGGATACGCTGGGGGTTTCACACACATCAGCACAAAGGATACTTCATCAATTTCTGAATGTTATGCTCCAACATTCCAGTGACCAAATACATTTTCCGCATACTCCTTAGGACAGGGCCACAAAAATACAAGAGTCCTACCCTGTAGAAATCTAAACTGAAGTACTCTGTGCAACAGATTGTACACATGTAGAAATCAAAGCACCACCAGGGGAACAGGGCAGGGAGTACATAATTAAGAAATGCTTCCACTCCATCAGCTGCCAAGTTGTGTGTAATGCTAAGGGAATCATCTTGAATGTGTGTGCTGGCAACCCAGGCAGTTACCATGACTCACATGTACAGCACACCTCCCAACTGTATCAGATGTTTAGTAGGGATGATATCCCATGGGGCCATTTACTGGTGGATGCAGGTTATGCACTGGAACCATGGCTGATGATGACCTTCAGGAATGCATACACACCTGCTGAAGAATGCCAGAATGAGGCATACTCTCAAACTAGAAATATAGAGCGTGTGTTTGGCTACTGATGTCACTATTCCATTTCCTAGATACATCTGGGGAACCCTGCAGTACAACCAACGTACATGTACAGAAATTTTCACCATGTTTGCCATGCTTCACATCATCCTGAGAAAACAGCAGAGCAGGATCAACAAGGGGAAGGGGCACTTATCCCACCACCAATGGCAAGGTCACCACACCCACATGTAGGTGAGGAGTCAGAGGGGGAACTAGCAGCTGCTGTGGGCATAGGCAGACATAGACATGCTCAGTATGCCCTCACACTGGCTAAGAGACAATGCATAGCACACGCAGTCGCACACCACGTAAGGGGCTAAAACTTTCATCCTATGCACATACATATAGTTAATGCCAGGCAATGCTCACAACCTTTACCTACCCATGTAACGGTTGTATACTCTTGGTATTAGACAGACTCCACTCTGAAATAAACCTGAATCAACTTCTGGATTTATAAGGTAAGTCTTGAACCTGTAGTGTTAAACCAGAACTGGGTAATAACACAAACAAATGGCATACCTCTGCATGGTCTTACTTGCTAATGTAAGTAAGAGTTGGTTGTTTTTTTACAGCAATGACTTTCAAAATGTGACAGCAGAGACTTGTGTGAATACATATGTCCTCTATCAGGTAATAGTCCTCAGGCAACAAAGATTCATACATTCATACTTGTCAAAAGTACTGATGTCAATGAATGTCCTCAATCTGTCTTCCTACTTTTGTACTGGAAAATCATTAAAGAGAGAAGTTAGAAAGTAATGAGACAAATTTCAGTTTCAGACTTCATAACCCTCAGAACATTCTGATGCAAAAATGTTTTGATTCAGTCAACTGTCTTACTTTCCAACATCAAAATATGTGAAGAGCACAGTTAGAAAAATATCCTCACAAACATAAATATAATAAGCACTAAGGCAGATATGCACCCTGATCATCAAACACAAAAACTTATGTATGCCTGAATTCAAATGATAGAAAACAAGTATATGGCATTATATCATCATTTACACAGGGTGTTTTTTGGGGGGGGCAGGAAAGATAAGAAAGTGTATGTGAGTAAGAAAGAGAAACAGGCGAACATTTGGCTAAAGTAACAAATGACTAGTGTGACCGAATGAGCTTATCTCCTCATGGTGAACACTGTAATGTGTGTGTGTGTGTGTGTGTGTGTGTGTGTGTGTGTGTGTGTGTGTGTGTGTGTGTGTGTGTGTGTGTGTGTAGGCCCTCCAGCATGGTTGAGTTGGCAGTTCATTGCTGTCATTCCCGACCAACAGACCTGGTTCTGCCAGGAATTGGATTGGCATGTCTATGCAATGCTGCTGCCTGAATGTCACTGATGTCTGCTGGATGACGTCTCCTCACAAGGACAGCCAGGACCACAGCCCCATGGTCTGCAACATCTGTGAGTGGATACCTCAACCAGTGAAGGAGCAGTCAAAGTAGACCTACTATGGAAGTGTGATATGGCATGGCCACGTCTTCCAACATTAGATGATGTTGCTGACCTATGCCTACGTGGATGACATCCCCCTCACATCTGCCATTCCATCAAAGACACCACCTGTTCCAATGTGCCATTCATCTGATCAAAAGAATCAGCAACATGGTGGAGCCAGTCACACAAGTCAGCCTGGGAAAAATCTACAACCCTAAACATAGCTCTGGACTAGTTATTGGCACATGCCTGTGCCTCCATGATGGACCTAAACATATGTTGAGTGGCATGGGAAGACAAACCTGCATCAAGTGGAGGATGGACAGCAGGCCTCCTATGAGCACCCCTCCTGTGTGGCACCTTGTCCACACTTTGGCTACATCCATAGTCAACAGGTACTGCAGTCGCAGTAACCACACTAGTCTGATTGAGGGTATCACTCTCCACCTGTCCAATATTTGGGGGCTCACTGGAATGTGCTGGTGTAGGCCTACTGGCTGTGTCTGATGGAATTACAGATGATGTCAACCTCAGTGTCAGATTCACCCTCTGCACCCCCCACTGTGCCTCTGTTTGGCCACCACCATCATCAAAGTCTGCTGATACATTATAAGGATCACCTGTGATAATAAGCAACAAACACAGGAAGAAATTAATACCTACACTACTGTAGTCCAATATAGGCTCACAAACTAACAGTGGTGCCACTATTACAGACAGTACAGACATGCACACAACAGTCCTGACACCTACATCAGAAAATAAAAATGTCTTAACTCCTCAACAGTAGCGAGAAAAAAAATGTTTGGCTTATCTTGTATAGATGCTTGTCTGCTTGATACATGTGATGGTCCTGTAAGAAGATAAGCAAAAGGTAAGGACACCAGCATCACAATGAAGATTAACACATGGGGTTTTAAAATTTTGCCTTTTATATGTCGATTAACCATACTTTTAACAAGAACTTGCAGGACATGTCTAGGCCATGCCCATGTATAATCAACCTGAATGTTTTAACTTTATCAAAGATGTACCCCACAAAATAAATAGAAAATTGTATTTGCTGTTATTGTTTTACTTTCCATTTTCTGTCAATGTTTTACTATCCAAGATGTATTTAACAACTGATATAGTTAAGCCTACCTGGAAGCTCCTCCTGGGACATACTTGTCCTCTCTGAAACAGCAGTACAGACATCAATGACATGCTGTTGTGCACTTCCCTGTGATCTGTGTGCCTCCCTGACAGTAGACAGGTCACTAGCAACTCCAGCTGCTCCCCTCCGGGCTGATGAAATCATGTCAGTGGCCCTATGGCGCACTTGGTCATATGTTCTTTTGTGTCCTCTCTCTGCATTAACATCAGCTACTATCTACTGCTAAAATTCACTTTCTGCCAGATATATCTCCATGCCTCCTCTTCATCAGAAAGGAACCATGTCACCTACACACTTCCATAATTACCTGACTATACAGTCAGGTAAGCATAACCTCCACCACAGCTGTTAACAATCGACTTCTACTCTGGGGAAATATTTGGAAGTGTGGTTTGGTATAGTGGTAAAGGTGTTTATCTCACAGACACAAGGTACAGTGTTTGATTCTCATATTTTGAAAGGGAACTTGGCTAGGCTTAAAATGGCCTACAAGAGCATCTGGCCTAGTACTTACCTATGAAACTATACTGTAATGCCTCTGGGTCTGAGTATGTAATATCATTTGCTGTTAAGAATACTAAGTGCTGGGCATTGTTTCAGATGTTTCTAACATAGCTAAAGAATGACTTGTTGGCATCCTTCAACTGTGTGGCTGTTTTTATCTCATATTTGGCTTTTTGATTTCATTAGGGTCTGGAGTTCCTTGTTCAGTTTAAGAAAAGCATTTCTGTATCTTGAAAGTTATTTTTTTTTTGTTTCGCATACAGTAACTTTTCTCTTTTATTATACCGCCTGTTTATATTAGGGTTCTGCTACAGGGGGGTTATTTTTGAATTTGACATTGTAATCATTTTTGAAGGAGAGAAATGTATCTATGCAACTGTTTACATGTGATTAGACCTTTCCAGTTAAGGATTTCACATAAGCAGTGTGGTTCATACCTCTCAACCTCTTAGAATAACAAATCTGGACAAAGCATGGGGCAGAGGATGGGGTGGGATCAAAGGCCCAATAATAGGTATACATTTAAAATATTACTATTATAAAGTTAAAAATTTGATAGACTTAAAGGTTTTGCATTAACATACATTTTTTGAATAGCATGAAGTCTGAAACTCAAATGTGTCTCACCAATCTGCCAGAAAACCAGAAAATTTATGTGGAACAGACCAAAGCTATGAGGCAAAAATCTGGACATGCTAATAAAGTTTGGACACTAGAGAGATATGCTGGGTTTTCAGGATGGAAGTTTTTTTTAGCTAGGTCATCACTGAGTTTTAGTAGATATGCCTTTGCTTACTGATGTATTCAAGGTTGATTCAGAATTCAGTCTTATGCGGAATGTGAATGATTTGCAGTATTTCTCTCAACTGTCTAGATTTTTGCAGAATGTCCAGATCTTTGACTTATATTTTGACCTGCTCTTCATAAAATGTTTGGTTTTCTGAGAAATTACTGAGTATTGAAGTCACTAATTAATGATTTACATTTGAATTTCTGACTTCCCATCCTTCAGAAAAATGCATGTTACTGCAAAAATCTGACTGTATCAACTTTCTAAATTTGTAATTGCAAAATGTAAAATATGCCTCCATTTATGTGCCCTTGTCACCCATTATTGTAGGCTTTGTTCAGATTTCTTGCCCTAAGAGTTTAAGGGTTATGGTTGTTTTCTGATTTGACCATAGAATACATTACAGTTGGTGGGGTGCAAAGCTGGCCCATACTGGTAATGACCAAATCTCATTGTTTGTTTTATTGTCCAAGTTCACTGACATTTTTATTATCATTAATGTGTATGCATTGATATGTCATGATACTGTCTTGTCCAGTGACCTATTATGTCATAATGACAGGATAATTCTTATCTGGATGCAAAAGGTCACCCGTGTCTACCTGAACAAGTACAATATTCCTGTTCTACCTTGCGCATTTTACAGATTATACTAATGGTTTGGTTGTGTGTTTATTTTATCATGCATTTGTGTGTGTCTGTGTGTGGTGTGTATAGTTGTTTGTGTGTGTATATATAATATATCTGTGTTGTATATATCTGTGTGTGTGTGTGTGTGTGTGTGTGTGTGTGTGTGTGTGTGTGTGTGTGTGTGTGTAGTATATATATATATATATATATATATATATGTGTGTGTGTGTGTGTGTGTGTGTGTGTGTGTGTGTGTGTGTGTGTGTGTGTGTGTGTGTGTGTGTGTGTGTGTGTGTGTTTATATGATTGTCTGTGTATATATACTATATCTGTGTTTTTTGTGTATGTATGTGTATATATATATATATATATATATATATATATATATATATATGTGTGTGTGTGTGTGGGTATGTATACATACCAAGGACATTGATATATATGGGTGCCAAGCTTGGGAGTGAACAACAAGTGCTCCAACATCCAGTAGAGTGACACCATTTGGTTGATGCAGACAGGTATTTGACAGGCGTGCGAGATTGACAATCCCTGAGTAGGGAAATATGTCCTTTCCATGTGGAATGTGTGATCGGAGAATTAGTATTTATAATTAGCAGGGGGTGTTGAGGGAAAATTAGTAGGGCATATAAAGTATTGCATGATAACTCTAGGAATCAGAGGAGGTTAGAAAGTTCACAAAGAAACAAGGAGAGGATATATATATTAGGATGACAAATATGCAACAAAGTCAAGATGATTTAGGATTTTTGCTTGGAAGTGTTTGCATAAACTGCGGTGGTGGTGCTGTGGTAGCGTTGTCACCTCACAGTAAGACGTTGTCCTGTTCAATTCTCAGTTAAAGCGTCTTCTGTGTGGAGACATGCATGAATGGGCGTACCTTCGTTGAAGGTTGTGCGTCAAGGCTGGCAACTCGGCACATAAAAATCTACTGCCAATCATTAGCGGACCAGAGTTCCGCTGTGGCGACCCCTAACCGGGAAAAGCCGAAAGACACAACAAGCTTGGAAGTGTTTGCATAGGTATTTTAATACCCCAAGCAGACTCAAAGAATGTTTCCTTGGGTAGATTGCAAATGTTGGAGGTTTGATGGGGAAGAAAGATGTAATTGGGAACATATATTTGGGACTACAGTGAGTTGGCAGACTTTTAAAATTCACTGCAGACAACTCTGTCAAAAATAATGCATCTGGCAATAGGCAATCATCACAAGTTACCTCACCAGTTGGATCTCATCACAGGACAAAGGGTCTGTCATCCATCCCCACTTGTCCACTATGCAACTAACACTGTGGGTAATAGGGTTTTTATACCTTTCAGGCACCTCTTTTCTGTGGAAATGTTCAGGGTTTTACAGGAGGCAAGGAAACCCTCTATCAGAAAAATCTTCATGGTTGGCCTATTCTTCTATGAAAGCCCATTTGGCAGCCATTTCTGCTTGTCTACCCTTGAATCCTCCTGTGACCTTTCATTTTGAGATCAAACAATTTCTTAAAGGCATCCTGCATATTAGACCCCCAAGAAAGCCTGTTCTTCCTCTTTGGGACCTTAATTTTGTTTAGGAAAAAATAACTCCGGCTCTTATTGAGCCTGTAGATGCTGCTTCTTTGCGACATTGTACCTGGAAGACTGTTTTGCTGCTAGCTCTTACTTCTGCTCGGAAGGTTTCTAAGCTCCAGGCCCTTATGGCTATTCCTGCTTTTTTGTTTTTTTTTCACAGGGACAGGGAGTCCCATAGTACCAATCTTCCTTTTATGCCCAAGGTAGTCAATGAGTTTTTCTTTACTCAGTCAGTACAACTCCCTTCCTTTTCCCTTCTTCTCAGTCTTCTAGTGTGAGGGTCCTTCATACCTTGGATTTGCACAGACAGCTCAGGTGCTATTTGGATAAAACTAGGACTATTCATTAGTCTGATCAGCTTTTTGTTTCCTGTCATTCCAGGTCTTTGGGTTTGTCTGTTTCCAAACAAATCATCTCCACCAGGATATGTAAGGCCATTTATTTTTGTTATTCTTTTCATGGCAAATATTTGTCTGCTTTTGTTAGAGCTCATTCCACTAGGGCTGTTGCCTATTTTGGTGCCTTCTTCAAGGGGCTGGACACCAAGTCCATCCTTGAAGGTGCTACTTGGTCTTCAATGCATACTGTTACTAAGCATTAAAAGTTGGCTATGGTTTCTATGGCCAGTTGAAACTATTCTATGTGGGTTTTATGAGGGCTCTTCTCAGCCTTCCACCTCCCATTCTGTTCTTGAGCTTTTTTACTCTGTGTTCTGTACTGAATACTGCAACAGTGATATAGAAGGACATAGTACAGTTATGTGAAATCTTACCATAACAGTAGATGTCCTACTCTTCATTTTTGCAGTATTCTCTCCCTCTTTCCAACCCCCTGTTGTTTATTCTGCAGTTTTTTATTCTAGATGTGTCTAGACTCCTTTGTCCCATGACAACTGTTCTGTTCTGGAGCAATACAGTTCTAGGTAGTTGCATCCGTAAGTTCCTCTTGTGCCCTACGTTCTGTGCGGGGATCATAAATTTGACATACAACAGAACCAAGATCTCTTTTAAGCTTATTTATACTGGCCAAGTGACGGGCTGTCCTTAGCAACACATCTCTTCTCTGGTGCAGTATTCGGTGCAGAAGTAAAGGACATCAACAGTTATGGTAAGATTTTACACAACTGTACATTGTCACTTTGCTCCCTCATCACTACCATACATACCTCTCATCTGTCCAGATTTTCCCAGAATGGCTAGATTTTTGCCTCATTTTTTTGGTCTGTACCTCATAAAATTTTAATTTTCTGGCAAATGACTGAGGATTGAAGTTACTGAATAATGGCACACATTTTGAGTTTTAGACTTCATATCCTTCAGAAAATGCACACTAAGAAATCATGTTATTCTAGGAAAAATTTTAATTTATAAGAGCAGCATTTAAAAATGTCTCTATTTTTGGCATTTGTTCCTTATTATTTTAGGCATTGTCCAGATTTTTTTGTGCTAAGAGGTTGAGAGATATGCTATCATGTGAGTAAGTTGGAATGGAAGCAGTTTAAATGTTACCATGTAGGACTAATTGTTGTCAAACCAGGAATCAGACACTCGTTAGGTACTGCAAACTGTTAGAATGATGGCAAAAGCTGTACAGTATCATTTCAGTTATTTGTTTATATATAATAACAGTGGGACTCAAAACAGATTCCTACAGATATAAGGTTAAAACAGAAGTGTTGAAAATATAGTACAATGCAGCAACTCACTAAGATGTAGCATGTGCACAAAGTGCATTTGGCTAGTAGCTGGAAATCAGCAACAATAAAACATGAAGTGAAAGGAAAAGATGAGTGTATACTAATTTTTAAACTTTGCATCACTCATGCTTCTACAGATGTACAAGCAGCCCATGTGTAAAAATAGTGCATTTTTCTAGTAGTATTCAGAAATCAGCACATATCAAACTAGAATCTGAAAAAGGAACAGGAGAGTGTGCCTACTAATGCCCCATCCTTCTGTCACACACTTGCTTTCTATGGAATTATTAGCAAGTCAGAAAGTTACTGCACCAGGCTAGTATTCAAAAACCAGAACACACTCAAACATAAAATGAAAGAAAGAGAAATATGGTTTCCACTACTGTTTGCCTCACTCATATTCTTTCTATAGGTAGAAGCCATGTCATAATTTTTTTTGTAGTTGGCCAGAATTTAGTCACCGCAGAATAAATTATGAAAGAAACAAAAAACTCTGTTTACTAATGTTTTAAAAGACTTGCATTACTGATGTGCTTTGTAGAGTAGCAGCAGCTGTCAGGTCATAAAATGCCTGAAAGGCTGCTTTTCTCAATAGGTAAAATGCACAGATTACACTAAAGAATGGCTTACAGGGAAAACTGTTGTCAGTACAATTGCAATTTGAGATGGAATTTGGCTCACACATTTGAAACTTCCTGCATGCACTCTTTCCCCACCCCCCTCAGACAAATGTGAGCATGCTCAGAAAGGCAAACCTGAAATGTAAACAAAGGCAGAATCAAAACAAAAAAATCCCTGGGATTGTCCCTTTAAGAGACAGCTTTACAAACTATATGCAAACACATTTACTACAAGTATTGCAAAATCTGAATGTGTATTTTAATTTCTCCAAGTCTTTTGGGTTTCTAATACCATGATGTGAATGGACCCCATCCATAAGTCAAATGATTAAAAGTTCATGAAATTAGTATTGTTTCAATCATTGATGTTAGCCAGAACTGCTCTTCACACCACCAATTTTCCACAGTTGTAAGAAAAGCCTTCTACACTGTGCACCTCATACGTCAGGAGGATGTTATAACACCACTGTACTAAAATCTCATCAGTATACTAATAAATTGCAATGTTTTCTTTTGCATGTACCTCACCAGACACCTGCAGCAGCTGGAGAAACCACGGGGGTTTCTTAACAAGAAAATATAGGGATTACAAACCTTGCCATAATGTACATGGATAGACTGGAAGCCCTTTCACTGTACTGTATCATACATGGTGAGGTGACTTGTGGCTGGCTTACAAGCCAGCCTCTGAACCTGCTCTGATGGAAATGTTTCACATCTGCACATATAATGGCACAAGAGTCACTCGCTCTGTGGATCCTAACCTAACCTGTAACATTAACAGAACAAGCTTCAACGACAGCTATAGCTGATGATATCAGTAGAGTCTTTTGACAGGAAAATAGTAATAGTGCCCAACATGCTGATCTAAAATGCTGAACTCAGTACTTTACACAAGCACCACTGCACAAGCCTGACTTTTACAAGGTTGCAGGACAACGTACAGTGGATGACATCATCAATGGATGTTGGAGAGAAGATGATGGGAGGTCTGCACAAAATGGATGTGTAAGCATGTGCAGCTGTCAAAATACTGGTGTTCCATGGGTTTGGAGTGCTAACTGTAGGATACTCAATTATGCACTTCTGACTAGACAGACACACACACACACACACACACACACACACACACACACACACACACACACACACACACACACACACACATGCACCTGTTAACTGCAGTGAGATTAGAACTCCTACCTATCTGAGTACATGGAGTAGAGAACTCAGTAGTTTACGCAAGCACCATGGCACAAGCTTGACTTTTACAAGGTTGCAGGACAACGTTTAGTGGATGACATCAGCAGTGGATGTTGAAGAGATATTGGGAGGCCTGCATGAAATGGATAACTAGCTATGTCCGACTGTCAAGATATTAAAATTCTGCATGTTACCTGCATGAAATGGATAACTAGCTATGTCCAACTGTCAAGATATTAAAATTCTGCATGTTACTAGATCAATGCGTGTGCAACGTGTAGTATTTGGTGTTCTGTTTCCAATGTACAGGTATACTTTAAAAGACAGGTTTACAAACTATATGCAAACACATGTCCACATTACTACAAGTATTGGAAAATCTGAATGTGTATTTTAATTTCTCCAAGTCTTTTGGGTTTCTAATACTATGATGTGAATGGACCCCATTCCTAAGTCAAAGTATGAATAAAAGTTCATGAAATTAATATTGTTTCAATCATTGATGTTAGCCAGAAGTGCTCTTCGCAGTACCCACAGTGTGCCCAGTAATGACTCCTTTCTATTTATATGGAGTTACATGTATCTGTAACATATCTAAGTATGATTGCAAATTCTTTTTTATAAGACCCATTGCTCCTACTGCTACTACAACTGGAACTGTCTGGGTATCTTTCTCCTACATTGCCCTCATTTCTGCCTGCAAATCCTGGTATTTTATGACTTTGTGTCTCTCTGTATGTAAGACACTGTAGTCATTGGGAATAGCAATTTCAATGAACAATGCTACTTTTGTCTTCTTTTCATTGACTGCTATATCTGGTTTTCTCAAGTCTATTTTTTGAACTATTGATAATGGATGATCTCATGTGATATAAACTTCATCATTTTCTATGATGCTTTGTGGCTCATGTTTCTAGTGTTTTTCAGCTACTTCAGTATTATAATGCTTGCACAATCCCCAATGCAACAGTCTTGCCACATTATTATGCCTTTTGGTATACAGTCCTTCTGCCATTAGTATATCAAAGCCAGCAACAAGATGTGTGACTGTTTCCAATTTTGTTTTACAAAACTTACATTCGTTTGTTTCTCCCACATGTTCAATGGATTTTGTAAACTAACGTGTATGTAGTCCACTATCTTCGGCTGCCAATGTTAACCTTTTGTCTTTTGGCTTAAATTCACCTCTCCTTAACCATTCCTGCATTCGATCCTGATCAACATGAGGTTGTTCCAAGGGTTTTCTATACATGCAACTATATTTATGCATTTTCCACATTTCCTATCTTCTCATCTGATCCTTCACCTTATATTCTATCTTTTGTTTTTTTGGCACATTCAGTTGCTGTCTGATTTTTTTTCCTACTTCTGGTTTGATTTCCATTCTCACCTGACGCTGATATGCTTCTGCTAAACTAAGCAGGGAAGTCATCTTACACTTATTCTCCTTATGTTTCCAAACTTTCATTACATTTGGGTCTTGTGAGGTCAGCAGATATGTATACAGTCCCACAATGCAGATCTATCCTTCAGAATGGGGAATATATAATATTAATATGCACTGACTTTTATAAATCATTTGATGAGCATGAAGCATCCTTCTTGTTTTCCTGTCCAATCTATCCAACACCTTTTGGGGCCAGTCAGTCACTTCAAAACTGTAAGTTAGGACAGGTAGAGCAAACTGGTTTATACCTTGGACTTTGTCAATGCTGTTTTCAGTACTAATTTAAGTCTTGTAAAATATTGCTTACTAAGTTTCATTCACATTTATTCATGTTTATTGTTGATCCTTCATCAATTCCCAAATGTTTATACACTCCCTCTGTACTGTCATTATAAAGATATACATGGTATATAAGATATCATTAGTTATTTATTCCTGTTGTGTAGTTGATATATTTGTGAACAAGTACTGAGAGACCAAGGTTGCAGTGCATGGGGGGAGGTAACACATGGCTGCATTGTAAATATGTATTTCCTTCCTTTTTTTTTTTTTTGTTGTTTTTAAATGTTGTATTTTCATGGGATGAAGACTTAAATGGACAGTTAACAAAACTAACACGTGCTACTATCCACTTTGCACAGTGCACCGTAGAGCTGCGGGATTTTGCAGTTGATGGTAAAGTGTTTGCGCATGAGACATATACATTTTCATTGCTTTCCGTGTTTGCACAGAGTTAACCAATGAGCAAATGTGAGCTTCATTCATACAATTATGAGAATTCTCAGTACTGAGTGTATGAAACACATATGCTGCTTAGCTGACTCTTTGGCAGCAGCTGTAAATGCACTGGCACATTTTTTTTTGAGCCCAGATGATATAGGGTTCAAATCCAGGTGTACGTCATAGTCTTAAATGAGTATTTAGAAGGCAAGAAGATAATTCTTTATACTGCATTCACTGTATGTTACTGTGTGTTACCTTAGTGCAATGTGTTTAAGCAGCATTGCATTGAGGTAGCCACACCATTGAAGAGACATTCACCACCGTTTGGCATTTGTGCATGATGCCAAACTCCAATCAAACACAGAGGCCAAAAAGTGAAGGGCTCCATTGCTTTTTTTTGTTACTTATGTGTGTTGTGTGTGACTCTACTTTTGACCAGATTAAAGGTATTAAAATGGTGTATATAGGAAAGTCCAGCTCAACAACTTTAAACGTAACATTAGCGCTTTCATTTTATTTTATAACAAAACTTCTTCGGATGAAGTGAACCAAACAGACACACTGTTTAAATACAATTCTAAAAGGTCATGTGACAATTTTTTAAAATCATATGATCAGCTTAAAATCATGTGACAGCCAAAACCTTTTAAAATCATGTGATCAGCATAAAATCATGTGACAGCCAAAAACTTTTAAAATCATGTGACAGCCAAATCCCCTGAACAAATCATGCATCAAGGCAACATATTGAATAAGTTCAAAATTGAAGTAAACAAAAATCAAAGGCTGAATATCTAAATACATCAACTTGTAAAACTTTATTTTACCAAACAATAATACATAGTTTTATGTAAGAGCAATCATTAAATAGTAAATGCTATACTGAGAAAATCTGCCTGATAAAAAAGGTAGTAATATCATCTTTCTAAAGCTCTTAGTTTTAAAAGACAGCTCATAGAAATCTGGTCATTAATCCCTGGCCAAGAACTTGCATTAAGTGTGAGCTGCCAATATAACTCACGCTCTTCCAGCTTAAGTTGCCATGGGCCACCATGTTCACTAGGGGTTACCTTCTCCATAATTGCAAATTTAAAAACGTGGCCTGGCCATTCCATTAAATGTTTTGCTAGGGCATTATTTGTTTTCCTTTTAGACTACTTTAGATTAGGCCTGTGTTTAGATTTTAGATTGTAGGGTACTGACCTTTTATTGCCAATTAGCATAAGCCATGCCTGAGAAGGGTCTTTGAGCCATGGCACTTTCCTGGTTAACAGATGTATAAATAGACAAGATTTATGTCAGCTCATGAATTATGATTTTCTCTAGTACAGATATTATTGTGTACTTCAATCTAATATGTCTATTAATTACTTCTGAAAATATAAATAAAGGTATATCAGGTATAAGATCCAAAATATGCTACAGAGCCAGATAAGTTATTACTTTCTTGAGAAAGATCATCAGTAGCCTTGCACCATGTTTGACTTATTTGGTTCAAAAAACTCTCCTCACAGGTTATGTATCTGAAGTACGGAAGGAAGCTTTGGTGTTTCTTTGTTCCAAAGGGAGGCAGTAAGTGTACGGCTGATAATTATTACCTAATCAGGCTAACTAGCCTTCTTGATAAATTATTGGAAAGAGCTATTCTCAATTAACTACCATAAGCAACAAAACAGAGGTCCGACGTTAACCAAAATGGCTTCCTAATGAGGCATTCCCTTATGACAAATTTAATAAATTTGTATACAAATCTTTTTGACTCATTACACAGTGGGTTAAGTGTTATCATTGTGCAACTAGATTTGGCAAAGGCATGTAATTCAGTAGTGTACTCATATCTAATCTGTGCTATGTTACAACAAAATATTAAGAAGTATAATACAGCATGGTTAAACAACTGTTTACATATTAAATGATATAATGTAAAATTCGTCAATGTATTAACAGAGATAAAGCCTTGGGGACTGGATTCCCATGAATATCTGTTTTGAATCCTTTTCTTTTTGAGCTGTTCATGATTCAAACATTTGACATGTAAAAATATAGATTGGTAAATTTGTTGGTGCTATACAGATCAAACTGAAGGAACAAGAAAATCTATACAGATTTTTAGATAATTTCTATAACTGGTTGATAGGAAAAATTAAATTATTTCAGCTCCTTTGGTAAAATCAACTAGAAACGTTCATATTCTTTTGATAAAGACATCTTACCAGTGTCTGAAACTATTTAGAACATGGGTGCTGCGATAAATAATTCAACTCTGAGGCCAGTGTTGTAGCCATCATCAGGAAATGTTACTAACTAATGAAATATATACTTCATATGATCATAAGTGTGGAAGCTAAAGTTATATTCCACTTTGTAATTATATTTTTAGACCTTTAATTGAATAATGTGGATCAATTTGCATGTAGAGTGTTACATCACAAAAAGATTGGACATTTTCCAGAAAGTCTTTATTGGGAAAATAAAAGGAGCAAAGTATCTATACTATGAAGAATATTTTTTTTAACTATAGTTATTGGTTATTGCTTACCTTACTGAGAGGTAAGTTAATCATTATTTACGAATGTTATCATGATGACACATTAACTTCAGTGTTTGGGAGTAATATTCATACATCATATGTTTGGAACTAGTAGTAATCATTTTATGGTAAACATCCCATATTTTAAATCTGGTTTAAAAATGAGCAGTTTTCACTGTAGATTGGCTAGACTGTGGAACATGTTACCAGTTTCTTTTATCTAATAACTTGATTATATTATGGCTATTTTTGCTGCATGCTCTGTGGGGATTAGTGTATGACCTAGGTTATGCAAGTTACGAATTCCTTGATGGCCCTGTGTATAGCTTTATTTGGAGATAAATTACATTGAACATTAAGTGCCCTGCTCTGGTTAACACATTTGTGTGGTACTGGATCTTTTCTCCTCGGGTCTCCACTGAAATTTTTTTTTTGTAACTCAGCTGGAGCAACCCAGTTAACAAATGTGAAATAAATAAAATAAATAAAAAGGTCAAAGATAAAGCAGGTATTCTATGGAAAGTGCAATCTCATTCTTCTTTCAGCTTTTCCTGGTTAGGGGACGCCACAGCGGAACTCCAGTCTGCTAATGACTGGCAGCAGATTTTTTTATGGGTGCCGAGGTGCCAGCTCGACGCCCAACCTTCAACGAAGGCGCAATTCTATGGAAAGTGCAATCTACAAACCTAAAATGAAATTAAATATGAAGACACAAGTTATTCTATATTCCTTAGTACATTTGCAATTTTCTCTAAGATACATCTCTAAAACAGGCTTTTTAAAATCTCTCTAAAAATGTTTACAGGGACAGCAGGGCTGCCATTATATGTAACTTAATAAGCTAAAATGAGGAATGCAAATTCTGTGTAGTTTGGGTTTCAATCTTTATGAACAGTCCCAGTGCTATTGTACTATGTTCTATTCATGTTTGATATCCTATCAAATACTCATATTTCTGCAGACTTTTGAAGCTATTTTTGTGAAATTAATAGTCATCTCCTGAGCTTGAAATAAAATAGTCTTTACTGTACACAGATTTATCTGAACTGAAAGTGAACTGACTTGAATGCTGACTTGCCTGTTTGATTACTACAACCAATATTTACTGAGGATAACAAGTTAAGAAACAGGAATCCACATTGCTGCCATTTGAACAACTACCAAATAAAAAAATGTCTTATTGTGAGAAGTCGAATGAGGCCAGAACATAGTCCAAAATGGCTCATCCTCCTGCAACCATCCAAGATACAAAATATGACAGGTGATTTGTACTGCTAGTGCTACTAGCATAACTTCACTGTACAGATGTTTAAGGATAGAAGATTCTGTTTTAATGTATATCTGACTATTGTTTATCTAGTCAAATGCACTAAATGTTCAGTGACAGGTTAGGTAGGAGATGTAGCTTACTTGCAAAGTGACTGACAAAGCAGTGGGAGCACATTTTCCCAGACGGATCATTCTGTATCAGACATGTTAATTGTGGTTTTTCAAGGACATTTCCATACAGCTCTGGAAAGGGCAGTTGACATTAATATAGTCCAGATGTTCAGTCTGATGATTAGTAACCTGAATATGGCACATCATAGCACTTAAAAACATTTCCCCCGAATGACTATTATTGGACACAAATTCATTGTAATGAAGGGCAACAAATATTTGTTACACTGGCAATGCATGATTTTTATTTTGGTTTTAAGGTGAATTTAGAATGCTGTATGTCTCAAAAAGTTAAGAGTACTTTTGGGCTTTCTGCAACACTGGCAGCTGTGCTTTATTCATAAGAGAGAGTGATCAACATTTTAGTCTTTTTTTTTTTTCACATATATCCAAATCATCAGTTTACAGCTAGCTATGCATCTTGTTCTCTCAGTAGTCCTTATATTTTTTTATAATACAAAATAAATAAACTATGATCTGTTGTATTAAACACACACGTAGATGCTAGACAAGTTTTAAGTTATAACATACTGTTTTCCTCCATCAGATCTCTGTTACACACACACACACACACACACACACACACACACACACACACACACACACACACACACACACACACACACACACGCATACACACTCACACACACACACACACACACACACACACACACACACACACACACACACACACACACACACACACACACACACACACACTCACACATTTTATCTTTGCTGAATTTCATGTCAAAGAGTTCTGAATGTGAAAGTTGCAGACTGAGATGTTTTTTTCACAATGGTATTTTTAAAGTATTTTTTTGGCCATTGAAAATGAAAACACATTTTCTGTTTTTCCATTCTAGACATAAAAGAGTATTAAAAGCAATATAGCTAACATCAATAACTCAGTAAATTCAAACGAAGGACTCTTTTTTTAGATCAAAAGCTCAAGTAATTGTAAAATTTATGTTAGCCTAATAAAATGTATGAATCCACCTTTGTAGTCCATATTTTTCTTTATGATTTTTGTTGACATTTATAACATGTCATATACTTTCCTTTACACTACTGTTCTTTTGTATACATTTTTTCTTTACCTGAAATCATTTTTATGGTAATTCTATATATTTGGACTATATCTTGAAGCATTTACCCCTGGGAATCAAAGAGATAGATATATAGTTAAATGGGTGGAAAAATAAACAGATCAATAGTGGACAGACAGCAAGACAGACATAGATATCACCACTACCACCCCAAGTTAAGGGTCGTATGTCCCAGAAAAGAAAGAAAGAATTATATTTTTCACTTTAGCTGGAGACATAAAATACCAAATTTCTGCCAGAAACTTATGGTATCTGTTAGTGTCCTATAGATGAGGAACTGGTACTAGAGATGGCCACACATGTTATTACATTTAGGAGTAGGAAGCAGTGGGTAGGCAGCAACTGAACTTCTGTTAAATTATTATTTATAATCTGTAATTATGGTTTAAGGAGTGGATTGTTTTCTTTGCTTCAAGAGATTGACACTGTAGAAGTAAGCACACTCAAGTGTCATTAATGAGACGCATGACACAGATGGTTTGGAAACACTAAATATGGTTGTGGGAAAGAGTTAAAGAAAACATGAAGAATTGTTTTCTTTTTTCTTTTTGGGTATGGAATACTAGCAGACTTAATGACTATCGGTGTTAGAGTAAACACATAATGGGAGACTGGCACCCCATTGCTATTATATGATTGTAAGAGTATTATCAAGTACACAGGAAAGTTTACTACATTTATTTTAATAAAGCACATGTATGGTTTGCCTGAGGGAATGCTGTGACATTTTAGGTAAGGGGCACTGACAGACTAAACAATAATGAGTATTCTGAAGGTCGGACTAGATACTGAACAACTGGCTGTTCCCTCTGCAACAGTAAGGTGAATGAGCACAGGGAAGAAAATGAACAGTGAACAGAACAGAATAGTTGACAGCTTGTAAAAGTTTAGGAAAATAACTCCTGCTAAATCAAAGTATAGCAGGTGTCACTATTCTTTTTTTCTAATTATTTTTATTGAATTAAAATAAATGACAAAAGTATTACATAAACAGAAATATATAGAAATTGCAGAAGCGCAAAAAAAAAATCAACCATATATAACCAAAACAAAATAACAAATAAACAATGTACAAGGTGTCAACTAAGTAGTTATAAAAAACAAGTTACACATTTAATAACTATTAAATCAAAACTGAAATGGAGTCAATTTGTTCAGCAGTCTTTTTAGTTTCATCCACCAGTTTAAGGAAGATTTTATTCTAGTGGTTCTTTCCTTAATAGTTAAAATCTCCAAATGACATGTTTCAGTTGCAATGTTAAAAAATTCTTTCATAGTTGGTGAAGTGCGTTTATATCACGTTATCGAAAGATGAAAATAGTGAACGCTATTTCATCGAATCTAAAATATCTAAACCACATAATATTGAACATTCAGAACATCAAATTGTTTCCTTGGGGAAAAAAGTTGCTATTCCAAAACACATACACACAACACAAGCACACCTAAACGATATCAATACACACACAAACACTTATAATCCTACAACTAACCCTACACTAAACTATACATACACTACTATCTATCCACTTACCTTAACCTAAACCCTAACTCTAAGGTCCGTCACTATTGCACACTCACCTAACCCGCGCCCTAACCGTAACTCACTTAACCCACCCCTAAACTTAATTCACCTAACCCGTGCCCTAACCCTAACTCACCTAACCTGCACCCTAATCCTAACAACCACACAATCGCACACTTACCTGAACCTGGCCTATAAATCTCCACCACAGAGTTGAAAATAGTGAAGCCACAGAACCGACCAACCAAATTCTTTCCCTAGGAAAGAATTTGGTGTTCTGCAGCTTCGCTATTTTTAGCGTTCGATTAAAACAGGTCGATATTAGAACATTCAAAGTTTTAAAACTTCGATGTTCTGATATAGACTTGGTGAAGTAGTGGTCTTCCAATTTTTTGCTATTACTTTTCTTGCAATCGTAAGCAGAGTCCAAAGAAGAGGATAATCAACTTTTTTAACACAAGTGGGGATAGCACATTAAACAGAATTAATAATTTATTTAGATTAAAATTATCACTAAATAGAGCCTGTAAAAACTGATATTATTCCAAAAAGGTTTAATAATATCACATTCATAAAACATATGTTGCCAATCAGCATTAATATCTAATCCACATCACCAGCAACCATTATTTTTGTAAATCAACTGTATTCTGTGAGGTGCAATAAATCCTTTATGTAGAAATTTCCAGGAAAATAGTTTCCATCTTAAAGATGTTAAGGATTTAATTGAGGAAGTTAAAATCATATTTTTCTCATTCTCACTTGGATGATATTTATTGACAGCTACAAAATATTCCCAATGATTATCATTGCAAAAATCCAGTTTAATTTTTACAATTTTATAAATTCTAGAAAGGAAACCATTCTCTATAACATTTTGATGAATTGATAATATCAAATATTCCATAAATTTTGGAAACTCATTTTTACCGAAGTTTGCGTATAATATAATCTATTTTCTAAGGGATATCCACAATTTTAAATAGCTAGCCAAGATTCAGAATTTAAGTTGAATTTGTTTAGAATATAATCTAAAGATAAGGTTTTCTTTTTATCTTTTAATTGAAACCAAAACATTAATTGTTTGTCTTTAAGATTACTCATTAAGAATGTGTTAAAAGTAATTATATTATTTTGTGTATATGCTATAGGAAATATTAAAAATATCCATGCTATATATTCAGGGGTCCTATAGACTAGATTTTTAAAGGTAGTGATTGTTGTAGCAATATAGGTAGAGTTGATTGATATTTTTTGATGTGCGAATATATAATCTTTTAATAACCAAAGAAAACTATTATTATAAATTTTATTATAACAATTGAAATTTAATTGATTATTCTTCAAAAGGATATACTCCTGAATATCTTTCTGTTTAGCAGAATAGTTTTTGTTTGTCCATAAGATGATTGTTTCAACAACGGTTGATATGGAATATATTTCTATATCAGGAAAACTTATCCCATCATTGGACCAGTTAAACTGATGGTGCTTGAGTGCCAGTTTCAGTTTATTAGGATGCCAGAGAAACTTAAGCATTAGTATATTGAAATCACTTATATGTTGTTTGGCAGTAGGAAAAACTAAGGATTGTATTATATATAATATTTTTGGGTAATATTATCATTTTTATAAATAAAACTCTCTATTCAAATGTAAAAATAAATGTGTTCCATTTTGTTATAAGAACCTTAATATTTTCTAAAGCTTTACTGTAATTTATATTAATTATGTCTTTAATGTACTTAAATAATACTATTCCTAGATATTTTATTTTGTCATCATTAACTAGATATTTAGATTATTCTACTGAAATAGCAGTGACACAAGGGTTGGTACATAAACTTTTTGTCTTGTTTTCATTAAATTTTAGACCAGAAATAAGCTGAATTTTTTTAATAGCTTTAAAAAGATTAATTAGGAAAATTGTATTATCATTTCATAGTTTCATAGTATAGTACTAGGCTATCTGCCCTGGGGCATTTGTAAGCCTAGCCATAGTGATGTGGCTTTTGCCACCCCATGAAATGGTACAAAAAATGTACAGAATAAATTTAGAATACTGTGCCTCTGTCTAGTAGTGACACAATGAAGGTCCCCTTATATAATAGAATTAGTTTACTGTGCCCCTGTCTAGCAGTGACACAGATGTGACCCCTGGGGTAAACTTACGATCTCCCATCCACTCATCAAGAGTTCTCTTGAAGAGAGTCAGTGAGGGGCTCTGCCTAATGCAAACTGGGATCTTGTTCCAAAGCATGGGAAGCCTCTGGGTTATGAATCTATCCCTCCAGCATGTCCTATTCATACTTGTGCCGAGATTTAAGTCTTTAGCTCTCGCGGTCCTGATGGATTTGGATTTTTTGAGGTGGAGCATGTCCATCAGATCCTGATTGGACATGGCCTTGGACGTCAGGCAGAGATCACCTCTGAGCAGGCGGTATGCTACTGAATAGAGCTGAAGTTTCTTTAGTCTGGCAGAATAAGACATATGTTGGAGACCCTTGATCCTCTTGGTGAGGTACTTTTGTGGTCTCTCCAGCTGTTGCAAATGCCGGGTGAGGTACATACCAAATGGGGCATTGTACTCAATCATGGGTCTGATGAGGGAGGAATATAGGGGTACAATGACATCCTTGGATCTGGATGTGAATCCCTTCACGATGAGGTGTGCAAGGTAGGATGTTTTTCTAACCACTTTGGCAACGTGGGTGTCAAATGAGAGGTCGCTGTTGACTTGGGTCCCTAGGTCTCTGATTACTTTTTCCGTACTCAGTGGGTTGCTGTCTATGTGATAATTTGTGGGTACTTTGTTTTTCCCAAAGGGGATGACTATACATTTTTTGGCATTTAGTTTAAGGCCATGACTCCGGCACCAGTTGTCCGTTTCTGTGAGGCCTTTTTGTAGGATGTGTGTGTCTGCTGGTGTATCGACTATGGCGCCTAGTTTGCAGTCATCTGCGAACTTTGTCAGCCACAGCCCTCCCATGTTTGCTTTAACATCTGAGAAATAAATGCCGAACAAGAGGGGTCCCAGGACAGATCCCTGTGGGACACCACTTGTGACTGGCTTTGAGTCTGACATTGCTCCAGCGATTTTAACTTTATGGGTTCTGTCCTTTAGCCAGTTTGCAACCCATCTAGTGACATAAGGGTTTACTTTTAAGCTGTTGAGCTTATCTATGATGCCTGAGTGGGGTATTGTGTTGATGGCCTTAGCCAAGTCCAGGTATGCTGTATGGACTGCTTTGCCCTCATCAATGGCTCTAGTGACTGTTTCGAAAAAGTCAACCAGGTTTAAAAGGCAGGATCTGCCCTTTACAAAGCCATTAACATTAGTAAAATATCATCAGCAAACAAAAGTAACTTTGAGGATAGGTTAAATCCAAACTGAATTCCTTTAATTTCTGGGTTAGCTCTGATAATGTTTCTAAAGGTACCATAATTGGATTGAACGATAACAGTGAAAGTGGAAAACCTTGTTTTGTACCTTAATTTATGGGAATTTATTGTGATATATAAGAGCCAATTTTTATATAAGCTAATGATTTTTTCATACAAATTTTTAATAAGATTTTGGAACTCAGTGGGAAAGTTACAATCCTGTAAAACTAAAAGGAGATAGTCCAAACTAACTGTGTCAAAAGCACAGTTAATATCTAAGCTTATCAAGGTAAAATGTTCTTTTATATTATTGGTATAGTCGTTGATAGATATGATTCTTTTAATATTATCGTAAGCATTCCCATTCATTATTGATTAGATGTGATAAAAATTGTTGAATTCTATTCACAATAATGGACATAAATAATTGGCAATAAACATTTAACAATGAAATAGATCTGTAAGAGATGTAATCTGTTGGATCCTTATAAGATTTTAAAATTGGGGAAATAAATGTATACTTCCATGAGGGAGGGATAGCAATTAATTCTTTAGCTAATTGAAAAGTATGAAGTAAGATATTTAAAACATTTTAGCCATTAATTTATATAATTCTGGAATTATGCCATTATTACCTGGCACTTTATTGGATTTTAAATTGGATATTTGCCTAGTAAGCTCAGACATAGAAATAGACGTATTGATTATATTCAAATGCTGCTTCATTAGGCTATTTTAATGCCTTTGTTAATATTTTTTTATAACCTCTTAGGGGTCCATAACAGTCTTATACTGATTATTTTTTTTGGAAATGTGATCTAAACTCATTAAGTATGTTTTCTATAGCAGTGATTTTTTTTTCTTTTTATCCTTACTGTATATCTCTTCTATATGATTTGAGTTTATCACTGTAGTTCTAGAAGCTACTTTATGTAAATATTTAGGATTAGTAGAATAGTTTATTAGTTTCATTTTTCCAAGTTAATTTTGACTTTATGGTTTAAAATTGCCAAATATTTACTTTCTATTTCATTTTTTAACCAAGAATTATTGCTAGTTTGATGCTATAATTTTAACTTGTCAATTCTTTCTTGTAAATCTTTCAATTCTTTATCCCATTGTTTTCTTTTTAATGACTACCAATTTAAAATTCTTAATAATTAATATGATTTAAGAGCATCCCATACATAAGTATCTAATAGTTCGTTTGTATTATTGAATTTTAGGTAAGATTGACTCTCTTTATTCAAGAAGACTTTAAACTTATTCATATTTGTAATGTAAGCCAAACTTATTTTAATATGAATGTTATTACTATAGTTCATATACAGTTCAAATGTTATAGCATTATGATCCAAAATTGGGCAAGATATTATTTTAACTTTGTCTAAATAATTAACGAAATCCTTTGAGATGAGAAATCTAGCGGTTATAGACTGTGAGCCATGTCTGTTTAAAAAGTGTGTAAAATGAAGAGACTCGTTTACCAATAATTCTTTAGAGTCTTTAATGTTTAGAATTTTAATAAAGTTTACTAATACTTTAGCAGAAGCTGATATTTTACATTTCCCTTTGGTGTTAGTATCATCGTCATTTAGTATACAGTTAAAATCCCCAGCAATAATAAGACTACACTTTGAATGTTGTAAAATCAAATCCAAATGAGATTTAGCTGTTTTAACTCCTAACCCAGGAATCCAATATATGTTTATTATGGAATATATATTTTTATTTACTAGAATGTTAAACTAAACAAAACATATCTTTATCATCATTATAAGTACTTAGAATATGTTGCATAGGTAATAAGTTATTCCATAAGATAGAAACATCTCTTCTTTTTTGATTAAACTGAGAACTAGTTATAACTTTATATTGCTTATTAATTATTCTACTTACACCCTTTGCTATTAAGTGTGTCTCTTGAACAAAAACAATTTGAGGTGAAAATCATTTTAAATATTTATAGAAGATAGTTCTCTTATTGCTATTATTCATACCATTTATGTTAATTGATAAGTATTTTAAACATGTCTATAATAAACTAGATTTATTCTCTATATGAATGTATATAATGTATACTTACATATTTTGTGTAAACCACTAGAAAAATATTTATGATTTGAAAAGCATATAGGAAAATGTGTTATATTGATGATAAACACAACTATTCTAAATGTAGACACCAAACTGGAAACAGTTATAACAAAAATTGATGAGTATAATAGAATTCCAACAAACCAATCCCACATGGAGTAAACAACTCCAAACTTAGACAAAAAAATGTTCAAGTCATGCTATCCCTCATAAGTAGAAGAACTAATCAACTCAGCCAATCAAATCTATATTTTAGTTAAAGAGATGTTGAGAGGTGTATAAATGTTATTGTAAATCTATTAAAGTAACCCTCATATTTACTTTACTCTATCAAAATTGAATTAAATGTATGTAACAAGATTTAAATAGTGCTAGAAATAGTCAAACTTACAATCACTAGAGTAGGTGTTAATATGATAAATAGAGAATATATAATACTAAAGAAGTAAAAACAACAAAACTAAAAATATCAACATATTTAGATTTTAGAAAGTTAAAATAGTATAGTATAAAACGAGCATTATGTTGGTACATTGTAAATACCATATGAGGAATTAAGTAAATTCAAGTTATAAAACATAGTATATTAAATAAATTAATAGAAATTATAACCTCTTTGTTTCTATCCATCAAGCTTTCAGAGTGATTAAACTCTAGGACAACTAAAAAGTATATCCTTCATATTCCCATACATAGTTCTCTGTACTTGACCATAAGTAACATATACTGTAGTTGCTTATCAGATAATTTTTTTATTAGTTTGAAGTCAAATACATTACATTATAGTAACATTTCAGTGCAGTAATATTAGTAGAACAAGTTTACTTTAAGATAAAAATGAATTGAAATAAATAGAAGGCAGTATAACCATTTAAGGATCTAAAGATGACCATGAACCAAACTACTATGCTGTTTCAAAATAACTTTTAGTACACGTGCACTATTCATTTTGATAGTATCAGATAAGTAATAATTGAAAATAGTTCTGCAGGAGACTTATAAAATTCAATAAATCAGAAAATTGGCTATACGTGTCATAAAATAAATAAACATAGTGAAAAAATGACCATCTCTTTTGCTAATTATCATTGTTGTGAGTTCATAATTATAAATCATGACATTTAAACATCCTTAAAAATAAGATACAATGCATTTAATTTCTAATTTGTAAGTGTATGTGTATTTTAGCAAAGGTCCTAGAGGACAAAAAACAAATGAGCTGAATAATATCCACTGAACTATAATGTATTATACACACATTTCTATAGTGGATATACATGGAATAATTGCTGGTGCAAGAGTTATTAAAACATAAAGCACTAAAAATATTTATATCAGCTCCAACAAAAGAATTTGTGTAACCTTCATTTCCATGTATGATATAGGTTACTAATAAACAAGACTCTGTGGCAACAAAGAGAAGAGAAAAGTATTAAAATCTGTAGTAAATGTGACCCAATGTAAAAACTGAAAACTTATCAGATAAACAATTTAGGATAAGAATGTTGAATAAACATATAGAGCAATGTGCTGAGCATGCAAACAAAAGGAGATATAAATAATTTGATTTAATGTATTTGTGTCTGAGTAAGAGACTTATAAAACCAAACGCATTTAAACAATAGTGATACAGAATGGTAAAGTGAATACTCTATTTAAATAGTCACTGCTGGTATAAAATTCTTCTAAAAGTGAATAACAAACTATATACTTAAAGAACATACACCAAGCCTATATTCTGAGATTAAATCCAAGCCCTATACAAATAACTTCATAAATACTTTGAGAGCGATTAAAATTATATACATTTGTATAGGTTCAATACAAAAATATATAATTATACAATGGCATTCCTACTGCTGTTTTAAGAACCATAAAGATCAAATATCAAGCACTTTACAAGCTAAAATAGAAATAAACACAAACAAAATAAATAAATACAATCCAAACAAAAAGCTGCTGTTGCTTAGCAAAGTTGAAAGCTTATAAAGGCAACTTCAAATCATGTGATTATAATTGACAGACATGACTCCAAATGTCATATTAAAGAAACAAAGTGTTAAAACAACTATTATGTATTCAGATCCATTATAAGTCAATGGAAGTAAACATTAAATTTATCTGTAATTAAATCTGCATATAGGAGTAAGTTGTAGAGTAAACTTGACATCCAAATGCCTTAAAATAGAGTCTGATAAACTGACAATGTATACAGATAAAATTAAGTATTTATAATAACCATAGAAACCAGCAATGTCTAAAAGGAATAACAAATAGATTTTGTAATAGCAATTATTGTCGTAACTATTTCCCACCCACTTAGTAACATCTTCTTATCCTCTTGGTACCCCTAATTCCTTTATCATTACTTCCTGTAATTCTCATTCTCATACAAACCATGAGGTGCAAAGTTAGAAGTGGTGACATATACAAGAGTAAACTCACAAACAGGTCAGCAGTTATTCAAAGGTATTTAAACTCATTTAAATGATTTTTCGGTCACCGAATGTGTGGTGAAGCATTCAAAAAATTCAAAATAATTACCAAGATAAACAAAATGTCTGAGATTGTGACATATTGATAAAAGTATTTGAAATAATTACATGGAAGAGTTTGAAATAATTCTGAAGTGTTTAAAATGTACGGAAAAGCTAAAACAACTGCATTTCTTAGCAATGTACTATTTTTTCGCATTAACTAAAGTTATTTAAAGTATCTGAAGTTTCTGGAATGTTTGCAGTATTTGCAGTGTTAAATGAAGCCTTTTGGGAGAGATTGTTGTGCAGTTCAGCATAGTTTAGTCAAAAAAACTTTAAAAGCATGATCCACAAAAGAACTAACAGTAGAGGCAAACCCAAACATTACAGAGATCTGACTATTTAAATCCTGAACGACAGCCACAAAAAAGAAATGTAAACATAACAAAATGAGTAAAATAAGATGCACTAGAGCCTACCTTGTAACTGCAGTAATATTTATACTGCACAGTGAACTGAAGTAATAATTAATGAAATGTAAAGCATACTAAGAAAACCATAAGGTATCAGACCAAAAATAAGGACGCAGAAAGTGACTTCTAAGTATACACTAATTGAACAGTCACTTCTCGTTTAGTTTCTTCTTCTTGTCTTGCGTTTTCCAACCGTTTCTCTCAGCCAATCTTTTCAAAGAGCTGTTGCTCCATTCCATTTCTTCAGATTGATCAATAACTTTTTTGGTTTTAAGAAAAGATAAAGTAGAGTTCAAATCCTCGAACGTTCTTGCTTCATTAAAAAAAATATTTTCAACCTAACTGGGAAAAGTAAGTGTACTTTGATCTGTTGTTTCTTCAGTCCTTTCATGATGGAAGGAACTCCTTTCTTTAAAAATTACTGTAGCTGAATAGTCGTTATCAAACCTAATTATTGTCCCATCCAGTTTAATTGGTGACTTAGACCAAGCTGATTTTAAAATCAGTTCTTTGTCAAGCGAAGAAAATTTTTTTACAATAACTGACCTTGGAGTAGAATTTTTTTCAGAAGGAGATATTGTGAGAGATCTGTGTGCTCTCTCAATTCTATATGACATTCCTTCAGTTAAATCAAGTATACTAGGGAGCCAGGAAGTTAAAAAGCTTATCATATTATCTCCTTCAATTTTCTCTGGAAGACCAAAGATTCTTATATCATTTCTACGAGATCTGTTCTCTAAATCATTCAGCTTAGCCAGTAGTACAGTATTTTGTTTTAACAAGAATTCAGTATTATTTTCATCTTCTGTCAGTCTTTTCTCCATATCATTTAAAGACTCTTCAATTCCAGTAATTTGAAGTTTTTGTTGAGTGAGAGTCTCTTGTAGTAGTTCCATTTTCTTGGTGCATTTGTCCATGTAATTTTCAAATTTAGTATCTATTTTATCCATTTTCAGTGATAGTTCCTGTAAGTTGGATAGAACCATTTGAAGCTCCTTCTTGATGGAGTATCATGAGAAACAGCCTTACTGTGACTCATCCTGCTTGAGTATAGTATAATCTTCCAAAAGTTTTTTTGACAGGAAAAAGTATATATTTTGCAATCATTTTTTATATATTATCGAAAAGAATAATTTAAATTATTAACTTTTTATAAAAAAACAAAAAACAATAACATATATTTAAAATTTCCTATCAGGAATATGTCAAGAATAGCAGAGCTGATGAATTCTGCTTCTATCTCTTCAGCATCCTGGCCATGCCCCCAGCTGTCACTATTCTTTAAGTTCATTGTAGTTACATTCCACTAAAACTGCAGAGGCATATGTTGTATGGTTGTCCGATTCCCAGCTTCTTAGCATTTAACTAGGCATTGGGATCATACCTCTCATATACCTCTCATCCTCCAGTCTAACAGAAAAGATTGCACACATTCAAAATACCTAAAATGCATAATGCAGTATGCAGTGGAGTACAAGAATTTAAAAAACATGTGACATCCTTCAGCGCATCTTTACTTTGTATTATATTCCATCAACATTATGAAGTGACAATCTAATTCATTTTTTCATTTTCAAATGTTTAATTTATCCTAGTCGAGGCTGTAGGGAGCATAAAACTATATGAGGTATAGGGCACAGAACAAGTTCTAGATGGGATGCCAATCCATTCCATTTCAAACACACACACACATTGTCAGGTGTACTTTTTGTGGTGATTTTTGATCTTTTATATTCTCTTGTCTGGCTGTGTTGCTATTGTGCGCACGTGTTTGGAATGATGCTATGTGGGGTATTACCGAGGATTATGAATACAATAGAACAGTGCTCTAGGTAAACAAAATCACATTGTCTTTAGATGTGAAGGCATTTTTTTATGCTGCAGTTCTAGTACTACAACATTTTAATTATACAACGACCCCCCATTAATTTTCCAAAACATGCACGCTGATTGGTCAGTGTGCATGTTGTAAATCAAAGACTTATACTAATTAAAAAAAGGTCCGGTTGCCCGGACTTTTTCCATTAGTATAAGTCTTTTTTTTTTTGGACAGCAATGGAGAACGGAAGAGCTCCGTTGCTGTTATCTCGCTATGTTAAATGAGTTTAACATAGTGAGATATCTTTAAAAAAAAAAGCAACAGAGATTTTCCTTTCTCTGTTGCTTTTTTTAAAGCTGTCTCACTATGTTAAATGTTTAACATAGCGAGAAATCTTGCTATGTTAAACTCATTTAATATAGCGAGACAAGTATTTAAAAGCAACGGAGATATTCCTTTCTCTGTTGCTTCCACACACACAGTTCTGATGTACTGCATAACCATACGCATGCAGGGGTGTAGCTAGGATTTTCAAATTTGTACTCACAGCTCTCAAACTGCTACCCCCCTCCCCAGCCAAGCTACAACCATTCTCGTAATCCACGGTTCGCTCTTTTAGTGTCAATAAAGAGGCATTCACTGCAATGCCTCTTCAGTAATATAATATGGATTCACTCAAACTCGGTTCCTTGAATTGACAATGAACCTGAAAGTCAGTTCTTTGAAAAATGCAGCATGGTAGTTGGGGTAGAGGATTCATGCTTTTGTTTTCTGTAACTAAGGTACAGGTTTTGAGCTTGAGTAAATTACTAACCACCTGCTACCCCTAACTAGGGTGTTTCATTCACAGTGGATACACTATAAAAAAGCACTTGACAGTATCCCACATTCATGTATAAAACAGTGCTTAAAAATGTATAAGATACACTTCACACTGATCAATTACATTACAGCAACAATGAAACAGTGGCAAACCACTCTGCAATTAAGCCATGATAAAGGACAAATTACTATTCCAGGGATAAAAATTCAAAGGGGGATATTCCAGGATGACTTTCACCACTGCTCTTTTTGTCTTGCCCTTAATCCATTAAATTGTCTACTTAACAGATTAGGTCATGGCTATAATTTGGTTCCCAGAAAACAACAAAGTGTAAAGACTTCTCATCTTCTTTTTGTAGAGGATTTAAAACTGTATAGTTCATCAGATGAGGAACTGAAAATACAACTGCACATAATCAGAACTTTTTCAGATGATATAAGAATGTCATTTGGTCTTGATAAATGTGCAAAAGCAACCTTTAAAGTAGGAAAGCTGCAGCACCAAGAAAACATCAGTTTGGGACAAGAATGTGATATAAAAGAACTTGAGCAAGAGGGAGTGTATAAATATTTGGGAAGTGATGAAGGAACAACAATAAAGCATGAACAAATGTAAATAAAACTCAGTAAGGAATATTTTAGAAGGCTTGAATTAATATTAAAAACAGCACTGACATCCAGGAACAAAGTCCAAGCTATAAACCAGTTTGCTGTTCCTGTTCTAACTTACAGTTTTGGAGTGATTGATTGGCCCCAAATGGTGTTGGATAGTTTGGACAGGAAAAGAAGAAGGCTGATTCATGCTCATGAAAGGATTTATAAAAATCAGTGCATACAAAGTCTATATATTCCAATTTCTGAAGGAGGTACGAGCCTCCTTGCAATTGATTACATGTATAGATCTGTGATAGTGGGACTGCATACATATCTGCTGACCTCACAAGACCCAAATGTAGTGAAAGTTTTGAAACATGAGGAGAATAAGTCTAAGATGAATTCCCTGCTTAGTTTAGCAGAAACATATCAGCATCAAGCAGGAATGGAAATCAAACCAGAAGTAGATAAAAATCAGGTAGCAAATGAATGTGCCAAAAAAAACAAAAAAGAGCGACTAAGGTGAAGGATCAGATGAGAACACAAGAAATGTGGAAAATGCATACAGTTGCAAGTATATGAAATTTTGCAGGAATGGTGAATTTAAACCAAAAGACGAAAGGTTAATATTGGCATCTCAAGATAGTGGACTAAGTACATGTTGGTTTACAAAGTCCATTGAACATGTGGGAGAAACAGATAAATGTAGGTTTTGTAAAACCAAATTGGAAACAGTTGCACATCTTGTTGCTGGCTGTGATATACTAATGGCAGAAGGACTGTATACTGAAAGGCATAATAACGTAGCAAGACTGTTGCATCAAGGATTGTGCAAACATTATAATATTGAAGTAGCTGAAAAACACTGGAAACATGAGCCACAAAGCATCATAGAAAATGATGAATTTTATATCACATAGGATCATCCATTATGAATAGTTCAAAAAATAGATGTAAGAAAACCAGATGTAGTAGTCCATGAAAAAAAAAGACAAAAGTAGCATTGATTTTTGAAATTGCTACACCCAGTGACTAAAGTGTGTTGTGTACAGACAGACACAAAGTCAAAATACCAGGATTTGCAGGCAGAAATTAGGGCAAGATGAAAGAAAGACACCCAGACAGTTCCAGTAGTAGTAGGAGCAATGGGGTCTTATAAAAAAGAATTTACAATCTTACTTAAATAGGTTACTGATAACTCCATACAAATTGTAGGAGGAGTCATTACTGGGCACATTGCGGGTGCTGCGAAGAGCACTTCTGGCTAACATCAAAGACTGAATTCATGAACTTTAATTATACCTTGACACAGGAGTGGGGTCCATTTCCATCATGGTATTAGAAACCCAAAAGACTTTGGGAAATTAAAAAAGAATGAAAGAGTAAAACCGAGATGTTTGTTCTTTCTTTTTCAGTATACACAATGCAAACCCATCAAGTTTTCCTTTATATCACAGAGGCACGTCTACAGTCCTTGCTATCTCAGTACTTCTCTGCTGCATGTTATACACCAGTATAATCTCCTTTTTGGCATATATAGCAACTCTTTTTGTGTGGCAGCCAGACCTGCATACTATTCTGGCTGCAACCTTATTAGGGCTCTGTAGCAGAAGGATGATACTAGCACATTCTCATGTTTAAGTTAGTTATGCTCCAAATACCCTGTTAGTCTTGGTCTCTTTTCGTCAATATTCTCCTTCTTCTGGTATTCCACCACCTAACCTCCTCAGTCATTACAATACTGATGATAAAGCACCAGTCTCAAAACATAAAACTTTTATTACACTTAGAACATATCAGCGACTGTATATGGTGGAGGAACCAAAATTACCAGTGCTATCATTAACACAGGTGGCCAGAAAGAGTAAACTAGTTAGTCTGACATGTTGTTGTCGCATATGTTATATAAAGTTTTACATCCCAGGCCAGGTATGCAACAGCAAATGCCACCCAGTGCCTCCTTCGGAATACTATGGCCCTTGAAAGTTACAGTAAATGTTCCTATAGGCAGAAAAATAATGCAGAATCATATGTACAGATTGCAAGCATTAAATATTCAATGGCTTTCTAAACTTCTGACACACACACACACACACACACACACACACACACACACACAAAATAAAGAAAATTGTAGCTTTCCTATTATAACCTTCTCCTGTAGATAAATCAGTAACTTACACTCACTTTTAAACAGTTAACTGCCCTAGCTTTACTTCACCTTTGATGTTCTCATCTTTCATGCCATTCTAATGAGACTGATCCATTAAATCTTACTAATACCTAACTCAATATTGCACAAACATAAGCTGACTCCTTGTAACTTTGCTGTAGATATGTCAAATCTGTACTTAAAATTTAAGTATGGGATTTCAACAGAATAACTGTACTTGGTTGGAGTCATTTAACAGGCTTTACAACCACTTGGCTCTTTGACAGATGCTGTTTGACCCATGACAGAGAATAGCTCAGAGGAGACGAGTCTAGTCCTGACAGACAGGCCAGTAAATGACACTCTAAGTAACTGCTTTAAAATTAGTAGAAGAGTCAGACATACTTGACACACACACACCTTCCTTACCTGATAATCTGTTTGTTACACTCAATTGCCTTCCATCTTCACATTTCCCATTTGCGATTGTCTTCTTCCACTTGCTCACTACTGCACATTTCCCGCTCGCGGCCAGCCGGACATGACGTGAGCTCACTTCCGACTGGCTCGTCTCCCCCTTAAAGGAGCCAACAACCTTTAAAAATACGTACTTTTTTTTTTTTTTTTTTTAAATGCTACCCCCTCTTCTAAGTGGTTGTACTGAAATCAGTACAGTGCGTATGCCTCCCGACGTTCCCTGTATGCATGCGCAGTACATCAGAACTGCCGCAGAATACTGGACAGCTGCGGAAGGACAGCAAGGAGACATTATACAATGCCATTATTTAAGAAAAGTAAGTATATTTTTTCTTAAATAATTTCATTGTATAATAGCAATAACCCACTTCTGGGTGTGGGTAATTCTGGATTTACCCACGGTTGTCTTTGTTTGGCCACTCGGGCTTCGTCCTCATGACCAAACCACACCAACCATGGGTAAATCCAGCATTATCCACACCCAGGTGTGGGTTATTGTTTAAATAGTCAATATCAAATTATGGCAGTTTACTTGCAGTACCTAAATGGCAGCATATCCTTACAGGAAGTACAGGTCTCCTATGAATACAGCTGTCTCAAAAATACAGTGGATGTGTACTAGTAAAAAGGATAAGGTGTCTGCTTTTGTTTTTACTTCTGTTCTTTACCCTACTGATGTCATGTGGGGATATTTTTCAGAATAATGGGAGGTAGAGGTTGTCCCTAACAGCAAAATAAAAAAAATGAAACATCTACTTTTGATATCAGAAAAATACTTTTTTTTCATTTTCATTCAATTCACTGTTGCTTGTCTCATGCATTCAAAAGAGACGATGAAGCACTCTATGGGTTCAAGATATTTATTGTAAATAAACACATCAGGAACAGTAACTGGAACATGTACTTAAGATAACTGACTCACATATTACTTCACACACACTCACATGTGCATGTCTGCATTCACTATGAGTGACTGTACAAAGTGGCACTGATCTTGCATGTGCTCAGTAACTTATATGCACATGCTATCTAGCTACAGTGGCTGAGTAGGTACAATACACATGATGATCTACATCCTCCCTCTTTGATTTGTTCGGCATGTAATAAGAGAACAAGACATTTTACAAGCTAGATATCACATCAACATTTAACAACAAATCTGAACTAAAGTCCAAGTCGGTGCGTATTTCAGATTCTTCTTCTTTCGGTTTTTCCCGGTTAGGGGTCGCCACAGCGGATCACCTGTCCGCTGATGATTGGCAGTGGAGTTTTACAGTGTCGAGTTTCCAGCCCGGTGCCCAACCTTCCACAGAAGGCACACACATGCCCACACTCACACCTAGGGCCAATTTAGAGTGTCCAATCCACCTAATGCATGTCTTTGGGATGTGGGAGGAAACCAGAGCACCCGAAGGAAACTCACACGACCACAGAGAGGACATGCAGACTCCACACAGAAGGCACCCCAGCCAAGGATCAAACCGGAGTACCTCTTGCTGTGAGGCGGTAACGCTAATCGCTGCACCACCATGACTGCCTGGTGCGTATTTCAGATTGGGTATTCTACCTGATCTGGTCACATAAAAACTTTGACTGAATTTAGCAACAGGAACAGTCTCTTGAGATTCTCTCACATTTGGAATTTCAGGAGTTACATCAGAATTACTTGAAGAAAGTACGCTGTCCTCTGGAATTTGGACAAGTGTAGAATCATTCTGAGAAATAGTTATTAGCACAGGCAATCTGCTGCATCACTGGTTCGGAGACTGGCAATATATGTCTTTGATTCCTTCTGAAATCCTTTCCTTCAGATTGTACAATATAAGATCTTGGTTCTTCACAAAGATTTTTGATGATACCCACTCAGTCATATCCTTTAGATGTTTGCATTCTCACAGTTTCTCCTTGTCTTAATGGTCTGAGAGGCTTACCGGATTTCTCATACTACACCTTTTGTGACTGACATTTTTCCAAATGTTGAGCCTTGACCATTCTGTTATTCTTTACATTTAGTAATAACAATTGTTTACTGATTGGTAAAGTTGTTTTTGTCTATCTGGACATTAATCTCTGAGCAGGTGAACCAAGCAAATTATCTTGAAGAATGTTTCTGAGATTAAATAAGTTAAGAAAAACATCAGTACCATCTCTCTTGGATTTTTCCGACAAACATATTGCACTTTGAATTGCATGCTCAGTTAATCCAGTGGACTGTGGATACTAAGGGCTATTAGTAACACGGGCAAAGTCCCAAGTCTCAGCACGTTTCTTAAACTGCTGACTTGTAAACTGTACACCATAGTCAGATATGACTTTGTGCAGACTACCACGAAAAGAAAAATGTCTCTTCAACTTAGTAATGACTGTGCAGGACATTAAATTAGGAAGAAGGTCAATTTCAAACCAATTTGAATAAGAGTCTACTAACACTAAGTAATGCTGACCATTCCATTCAAAAATATCAGTAGCAGCCATCGACCACAGTGATTCAGGAATCTGGTTTAGCTGAAGTGGTTATTTTTGTTCGTGCAATTTAGTACTATTGCAAACTGAACATGTTAGAGTTTCCTTCTCTATATCTTTTGACATAGAAGGCCAAAATACTATACCTCTTGCCTTTCTTTTGGTTGAATCAGTACCCAGGTGACCACAATGCAAAATTCTGATATATTCATGTTGTGATGCGACCTTTCATGATGATTCCATCTTCCATCATGATGATGAGCTTGTCTCAATAAGGAAAATGCTGCTGAAAGTCAAGTGGTAAACTGGTTTGTCGTCCTGGCCATCCTTGACTGATAACATGGATCAGCTTCTGAAGATCTGGGTCTGAAGCTGTGTGATTTTTGAGCTTATCAAGATGTGACAATGAAAAATTTCTGACTTCTATGACTTCAAAGTCTACTTTCTCACTTTCATGTTACTCTGTTGTTTGTCTGGGTGTTCTTGACAAAGTATATGCAAGATGTAGATATTTGCCTTTTGTATAGACCAAATTGAAGTTGTACTTTTGCAATTAACATCATGTGTTGTAGGTGTGCTTGGGCTGTATGCATTGGCTTTTTCAGAACTGTCACTAGATGTTGGTGATCAGTCTCTATTTGAACAGGTCTTCCATAAATATGATCATTAAACTTTGAACATGCGAACACTACTGCCAAAAGCACTTTCTCTATTTATGCATACTGCATCTCTGTTTGAGTTAAAGTTCTGGATGTATAGACTACTCTTATGCCTTCCTGAAGGCATGCTGTGCCAAGACCATACTTTGAAGTATCACACAAAAGAGTTACAGGTTTGTAAACATCATAATATCTCAATGTGGGTGGACTGGCAATTTTCTTCTTCAGAATATCAAATGTTCTTTGATTTTGTTCCTGCCAAGACCAGTTTTCATTTTTGCATGTCAGCTCACATAAGGGTGCTGAAAGCTCACTCAAATCTGGGATGAACTTTCCTAAATAGTTGACTATACCAAGAAAACATTGTACAGATGTGACATTTTCTGGAACTGCCATCTTAAGAATAGCTGTTTGCTTAGACAGATCTGGTTGTAAGCCAGAACTGGTAAACAAATGACCCACATAAGTAACTTCTTTCTATTTGAATTTGCATTTCTGAGGATTTAGTTTAAGACCGACTTCATGTGTTTGGTCTAGAACTTTCTTGAGATTTCTGTCATGTTCGTCTTTGCCATTGACCCCTACAATAATGTCGTCTACTATGATAGCATATGGATAACCAGAAAAAATTGGTTTCATTGCACATTGAAATACTTCACTGGCAGAATTTATCTCACATGGCATTCACAAAAATCTGTATCTCCCAAATGGTGTCCTGAAAGTGGTTAACAATGAAGATTTTCAATCCAGCGAAATTTGCTAAAAGGAACTTTTTGCATTAAGACTCAAAAAATAGTGGCATTTGGCATGACAGCAGATTCTTCTTCTTCTACTGCATGCATCAGATGAGGAGTGCTTTGTTTAAGTCTCTCGGGTCAATACATATTCAAATATGATCTAACTTTTTCTTATGAGCTACGACCATGGAGGATATCCATTCAGTTGGTTCTTCTACTGAAGCAAGGACACCTAAATTCACCATTTTGTCAAGTTCTGCTTTTACTTTGCTCTGCATTGCTATTGGAATCTTCCTTGCTGGTCTAACAACTGGGCTTACTTCATGGCTTAACTTCATGGAATATGTGACTGGAAGTTTGCCAAGCTCATCTTTGAAAATATCTGCATATTCACAAAAATATTTTGTGTAAAACAACCATTGTTGTTCAAACTTATGTGGTGGACCTCTTTATTAAATGAAATCAGTCCCATTCTCAAACTGTCTTTGACGCCTAACAGTGACTGCACATTGTCATTTGACTACATAAAACTGCAAGTTATAGCATGAAAGAATTACTGTGCCATTAGTTTGGATCTCTTCACCACCATAAGCAACTAGTTTTGCACACTATGATAAATCAAGTTTCTCACCAGCTTTTACTTTGGCATTATGACAGTTAATAATAATATTGTTTGCTGTGGCCCCATTCGGTTTATAATTAAGGTTAGATGCTGCCACTTTCTTTGGTTTATACTTCTTTTTCATCTTAGCTTTATGTTGTACACTATCAACATTCTCACTGGTAGATACTGCATGCATACTTTTCTCATTTAAAAGCACATCTGTGTGCTTTTCTGTAAGTTCATGTATTTGACAAATCTCTGTGACTTTGCTCAATGTTAAATCACTATCTCAAAGCAAAATCTTTCTCACTGCATCATTATTAACACCACACATGCCTGTCTTTTATCAACTCATCTTGTAAATCACCAAATCTGCACATTTTAGTTTTATTTCTCAAGTCAGTAATATATGCTGCTATAGTTTCACCAGGCTTTTGATTTCTTGTGTAAAATATGTGCCTTCCCATTGTAATATTCGTTTGAGGGTTACACATCTCTCTAAATTTACATTTTAAGCACTCAGGATATTCCCACGTTTCAGCCTGTATCACAATATGGTGGTTTCCCCCTCCCCTGCATACATGGCAGGTACATACACAAATGAATGTTCCCTCTCAATGGCTTCTGAGCCAGCTAAATTAAAGGGTATAAATGCTCTTGTACATGTGTCTTTATAAGAAAAAGCAGCCTGTATTAAAATATATTCTTGCTCAAACAACTCGCCAATTCTCTGCAATATTATTATCAAAACCAGCAGTCCAGGTCTGCAAAATACCTCTGCCATAGCAACAAAATACGTTTAAATATAAGCATAGACCAGGTACTTGTAATTATGCTGAACTGCACAAAAATCTCTCCCAAAAGGCTTCATTTAACACTGCAAATACTGGAAACATTCCAGAAACTTCAGATACTTTAAATAACTTTAGTTAATGCGAAAAAATAGTACATTGCTAAGAAATGCAGTTGTTTTAGTTTTTCCGTACATTTTAAACACCAGAATTATTTCAAACACTTCTGTAATTATATCAAATACTTTTATCAATATGTCACAATCTCAGACATTTTGTTTATCTTGGTAATTATTTTGAATTTTTTGAATGCTTCGCCACACATTCGGTGACCGAAAAATCATTTAAATGAGTTTAAATACCTTTGAATAACTGCTGACCTGTTTGTGAGTTTACTCCTGTATATGTCACCACTTCTAACTTTGCACCTCATGGTTTGTAAGCTGCTTTAACTTTGGATCCCATTCTGACACCATGTTGCTCGTCTCATGCATTCAAAAGAGACGATGAAGCACTGTATGGCTTCAAGATATTTATTGTAAATAAAGACATCAGGGACAGTAATTGGAACATCTACTTAAGCTAACTAACTCACTTATTACTTCAAATACACTAGCATGTTCATCTCCATTCATGTCTGCATTCACTCTGACTGACTGTACAAAATGACACTGATCTTGCATGTGCTATGTAACTTATATGCATGTGATATCTAGCTACAATGGCTGACTAGGTGCAATATACACAGTGATCTACATTCACCCCTTACACTCTTTTCCTTGCATTAGTCATCCCCCCTTAGAACATGCTTACCTAGTACACCTGCTCCTCTCACTTGCCTACTACCATAACACTTCTACCTGCAAATCACCACCTCCACTGTCTCTACTCTATAACTGCAGTATATCTGCTTCTCTACCTTCCTCCTATTACTATTATCATCCTCCTCTCCCTTGATCAACTTACCACACTTCTAATCTAACCTACTTATCTACCCACTAGGAATCTATATTTTCTGATCAATATTTGATATAATATCATAGATAGTAGTAGTAGTACATACATTAAAAGTACTATGTCCAGAATAACTTTGTGCTTACTCCCCCAAAACTCTATATTTATTAACTATGCATGCTGTCAGTCTCTTGCTTGTATGACCTCTGCAACTTGTATTTGTAACATTGTGAATTCTGCTTTGTGACTATAAAAACTTGTAACTTTGCTAGAGAGCTTTTCACTCCAGGCCTCCACTGAAAATGGACTTGCATCCAGTCGGACCATCCTGGTAAACAAATGTAAAATAAAAATATTTTTTTTTTTACCCCCACTATTAGCCAGTTATCAATCTCCTCCTGACCAGTTGGCCCAATTGTCCTCCATCACAGGAGGGATGGTCACAGATTCGGTTGCCATCAGGAGTAATTTGGCTTTTTCTGCTTGTGCCCTATTCTCTGCACAGACTCAGCCAAATGCCAAGGAGGGATGTGCTATGGACTAACTGTGGTGGCTGTCCTCTTACTTTCACAAGGAGTGTTTCTTCCAAGCAGCCCTGCTTATCCCGATGAAGCATGAGTGTTTGGTTCCACAGACCCCATCAGAAAAATTGTACCAGTTTAGTGTGATCCCAGGTGTGCGCAACCCACCCTATCCTCCCCCTGAGAGGCCACACTCCTTCACTCCTCCCCTTGCTACCTGGCATCCTCCAGTACTGGGGCTGCTAATCAAACCCTGATTACCAGGGCTCCATCCATCACTGTTACAGAACCAGGCTGTTTCCTGCAAAAAAGTTGTTACATAGTTTTACCACAGCAGGATATAGACTCTCTTATATCGATTTACTGCCTAAAAAAATAAGTAGTTAATAAAACCTAAAACACTTTAAAATAATTAATTCATTCTTTCCCTGATTACTTGTTTTATCTAATTCAATATCATGGGGATAGTTTTTCTGAGCATTCAATGAGCACAGAATTGGAAGCTTATCCCAGATAGTGTACTAGTTTTTCACAGAATACAAACACGCACAAATCTAAACAACACACACACCTAAAGACAATTTGGAGACTTGCAAAGTCATTTACAGCATGCATTTTGAGATGTGGGACGAAATGGAATGGGAGGGAGGGTGGCCTAATGGCTAAGGTGTTTGCCTTATAAACACAAGGTGCAGGGTTTGAGTCTCACAAGGGATAATTGGCTAGGCTTAAAATGGCTCGCAAGGGCAGTTAGCTTAGTACTAACCTATGAACCTATGAACTATAAGGCCAGTTTTCAGTTTGAAATGTATACATTCATGAGTCCTGTCAGTACACGGTAAAGCAGAAGAAGGATAACCTTTCATTTATATGGCTAGGCTTGTATAGGCCCTAGGGCTGATAGCCTAGTACCAACCTATGAACCTAGGAAAATGCATATGACACAAGGAGGACATGCAGACTCCACTCCACACACATTACAATGCCTCAGGCAATGACCAAACTCACTGTAATGTAAAATGAAACAGTCTAGTAAAATATGTAGAAGCTGTAAAATTACTCAGCAGCAAAATGTCAGAAACATCACTCTGTCTCTGTCCCTCTCTTTTACTTTTTCCTTCTCTCATTTTGAGATGCCACTTCTTTGAAAGTAGCTCACAAGAATTTCTAGAAAGAACCGACTAAAGTTTTAATTTTCTTGAGATTATCTTCCAAAAGTTCCCAGAAAGATGTTGCCGACAATTTTCCAATGCCACTGCATAAATAAGCAAACCAAGACTATAGATGAACATGCCAAGTCTTAACAAAAGACGGTCACTTGAACAAATTATAACTTAAACAGCCATGTGAAATTCAAGAAGGTAGGGGAAATATGTACTGAGCTTCATACGGCCTCAAAATATTAAGATTATATCTGAAGATTAATAGTAACCCATATATAATTCAATATGGCAATGTAATATCAACAGATAATAAAATCCAGTTACACAGCAGCTGGATAGAATAAGGCAACAGTACTGGAGTCACAAAATGCTACAAAGCATTTTTTTTCCTTTCATAAACACATCAGGAGAAAGCACAGAACTCCTGTCCTGGTTACTGTTTATATTCAATACAAAACAAAACTCTAGCTGTAGGTTACAATAAAGGCTGTCCTCCACTGTACTAGAAAAAATGAACTGGCCACATAGAATGTCCAAAAGACGATCACTTTAATGTCCACACCAACACTGTAACAAATATATAGTAGATAAAGATTGAGCGCGCTTTCTTCTACTATTGTGAGACTTCTTCAGAATCTACAAATCTGCACAATCCTTCAGTATATATACACATTTTTCTAATTCAATAATTACTTAATTTGTTGTTTAAACATATAAGTACAATTAATTCTTAACTGTTTACTATCTGTTGTATATACATAGTCCAAAAATATAAAATTACCATGGAATCTACAAACCTCAAGCTATTTATGCATGTATTTAAAAAATAATATTGGTGAATATAAAAACATTTATAGCAACCTTCTGTATAAATAAATTATTTTAGTATAAATAAATTTTTGTGCAACACCATAACCAACACATACAGTATTAAAAACAAATAGTATGGGCAACATTCTACCTCGTGTTTACAGATGTTCAATATGAACCCCTATTGAACTATATTTTTGTTAATAGATAAATAGAACACCTTGTCATATTTACAAATAAAACTTTCTTGTCTTAATTTCATCACCTATGGTGCTTAATATATGTATACATGTAAATGTAATAACATGATAGTTGTTAAAAAGACCAATCCTATATATAAAAATATAAAAAATATATCCATAATTTATATTAAAACTCTTTAAAAACTTGTGAAACATATATAAGATATACAAAAATAAATATAGTAATAATTGAATATATAAATATATAAAAATCTCTATTACAGAAATTGGTCTCAAAAATTACAACTACTCCTGTTAGATAGTTGAAAAATGTAAAAAATGTTCTCCAATATTCATAATTCCTTCCCCGCCAGCCATGGCAATATAGTAATAGTGAAACTATTACCTAACTATCCATGAATACTGTAATGGTTAATCATTTCTATTTCCTAACATAATTAGATGCTATCATCTTTAAGGCAGGTTTTATCGAAATATGATCATTCATTCCTGGATATACACAAGAATCCAGTCTCATCTGCCATATCATCTCTCGGTATTCCAGGAAGGTTTCCCAGTCCCCTCTCCTTTCCTTCTGTTTTACTACCTCCAGTACCCAAAATTTTATATCCATATTCTGGCAAATAGTAGAATGCCTATAAAGTGCGTTGTTCTCATTCTTTTTACTAATATCTCTAATGTGTTCATATATACGTGTTTTCAAATGTCTTTCTGTCTTACCTATATAATAACCCCAGCAGGACTGACAATAAGCTAAATAAACCACTCCTTTTGTGTAACAACTTGTATAGGTGTAACTTGTGATTGTAAAATTAATGCTGGGAATATTAATATCCTTTCTACAGGCAATGTATGGGCATTGTGCACACCTCCCACATTTGTGTGTGCCCACCTTTAGTGATGCCCCTCCTTTTTCTTGCACCTTCTTCTTCTCAAAAATATTCTTCAAATTTCTGTTTCTTCTAAAGGTGTATTTTAATTGGTATTGGAATATGTTTATTCTCATGGGCATCATTTTAAACATATTCCAAATCCCATTAATGCCCTTCTTTAACCAACCTATGTCAGAATAATAGGTTAAAATTAACCGGGGAATTTCTTTGTCTAATATTTTGTTTAGTCCCTTACTATTATCCTTATTAAAGTCATACTCCTTATTTATACTTGTGTCCATATTAGTGGCAAGGTATGATAGGCCCTTGTCATACTGTCCAATTGCCAGTAATGGTTTATATCTATTAATACGTTTCTTTATTATTTCTGTTTTAATTTTTTCTACCATATTTAAAGGGTAACCTCTTTCCTTAAACATCTCCTTTATAACCTCTAATTCATTTATAAAAATCACAATACTCAGTTGTCATTCTAGAAGCTCTGATCATTTGCCCTTTGACTATATTTCTTTTTGTATAGTGGGGATGGTCACTTTGGTAATGTAGGTATGAATTTGAATAACATTTCTTTCTAAATACTTTGGATTTATATCCACTTTTCTTGTAATCTTTAATAATCATTACATCTAAATAGTGTATTTCATCCTTATTGTACTCATGTGTAAATTCCAGGAACTGGGTGGTACTATTAATATATTTCATAAACTGTTCAATTAATTCTTTTCCTCCGTTCCATATAATTATGATGTCGTCCAGGAATCGAAAGTACCTAGTTATATATTGTTGAAACTTGGACCCAAAAATATATGTATTCTCCCAAAATAACATTATTATATTCGCATAAATGGGTGCACATGCTGACCCCATGGCAACTCCATCCAATTGATGGTAGATGTCTCCTTGAAAATAAATAAAGTTATATTTTAACACTAATTCCATATTTTCCAGGACTAGCCTGAATTCTTCCGGGTTCGGCATGTTAAGCTCAGCAATCATTTTTTTCAAACCATTCCATCCCTTCCTTGTGTGGAATTACTGAAAATAAGTCTTTTACATCTATTGTTATAAACACAAAATCTTCTTGGAATGGTATTGTGTTAAATTTCTTCAAGAAATCCCAGGAATCAATCAGTATATGTGTATAGTTGCTGTAAAATCTTTTTAACTTGGTATCGACATATATACCAAGAGGTTGAGTTTTTGAACCCCTAGATGTAACAATTGGTCTCATTGGGGGATCTGTTGTACCCTTATGTATTTTAGGAATACCGAAAATTTCAGGTATAACTGGTTTCAGGACTCTAAGAAAATTATATAATTCCACATCTATAAGCCCCTGTAACAAATTGTCCTCCAATATAAGGTCTATTCTTTTGTACAAAATATTCAATTCATTCATTGAAATTATACGATACCTATTGTCATTGTCAAGGATTTTTAGCATTCTCTCAGTATAATCCCAGCTGTCCATAAGTACCACCCCCCCCCCCTTATCGGGCTTCATAACTCTTATGTTCTTGTTATTGCTAAGTTTTTCTAAAACTGTCTTTTCTCCTTCAGAGAGGTTAGTTAGTATTTTACGTCTCTTCTTATATCCATCCCTGATCATTTTGATGGTACACACCTCAAAGTTGTGTATATCCTGCTGTAAAGGGGGGTTGTATGTACTACTTTTCTTTAATACCTTATTTTCATATGTCAAGTGATCTTGGTATATAACTGCTAGGTTCAACTTCCTTGGAATAGTTTAATATCTAGTACTAACTCTTCTATCCTAGGCACTCTTGCTGGAACAAAGGTGAACCCCTTTGTAAAAAGTTTAAAGTATTCGTTGGTAATTTCCATATCTGTGTAATTAAATATATTGAAATTATTGCTACTATGTATGATAATATTGTTTAGATGGCTTGATGTTTCTTCATTAATAAATTCTTGTCCTAGTTCTTCCATTAACATTAGTTCACTATCTAAACCACTTATTCTTGCAGTAGCTAGGGATAATGGATGTAGTTGTTGTGTAGTAACACTTTTTCATGGGGTTGACGTTAATAGTCTTTCAATCATCTCCTGTCCCATCCTCTCCCCTTGTGTCTTCCTACATAGTTCCCCGTCACTTCTGCGTATGATTGTTGTCCATTCCGATTCCTGATTCTTTCTAACCTCCTCACCTCTTGTATTACTTCTAAAGGGTCTTCAAATACATCTGTTCCATCAATTTCATTTACACCTATCTGATAGTTCATGTCTTGGTCATTCCTTTGCTCTGCCATATTGTGCGGTTCTATACCATTCATTCTATTGTCATTTTGGTAATAATGTTTCCCTATTGTGTTGTATCTTTTATAAATAGAATAGGCTTTTCCCTTTTCATATTCCCCTATATCCCACTCTAATTTCTCCATTTTCCTTTTATAGTTTTTCAAAATAATATTGTCCACTTCCTGAAGTGTCTTGTAATAAATATTTCTATATTCAGTCACCGTGAACAATAAATCATTCATGATCTCAACTTTCAAAATATCTATTTCCCTTTTACATACTTCCATTTTTTTACCATTGTTCTCTATCATAGCCTTCAAAATTGCAAGCCCACATTCATTAAGTATGTTTGAAATTGTTTTAAAAAATTCCATATCATTAGCTGTATTATTAGGAAATTTGTTAAGTCTCAAGCCCTTGGGCACAATATTCTGCTCAATACATTTAGTTAAATAAAAGTTACCCAAACTAAGGTTTTTGTACCTATTAAGTTGGACTTGGAACAGTTTACATTTGTCCTTAAATCCAGTGTTGTTTGGTAGCCTCCTTTCCGCTTCTGCATGGTTCGCCGAAAAGGATTTGTTCAACCATGTATCAAATTCTATATTCCTGTACATATCAAACCCCCTCTCGCTGGGTAAATGATGCTCCTGATGTTTCCTATGACCAAAATCAGACGAACTAACAGTGTTTCCATTGCCCATAGCACCACGCTGTCGCTCATCCCCGCTTGGGTTCCGATGACCGGAACTTCCGCCTTCCTTCTGCTTAGTTGTCGTCACTTCCTTATCAGCGTTGCCAGGACTACGCTGAGCACAAGGAATAGTTGCATTGAAATCCAAACCCAACGATGGGTTAGAAACGTTTAAATTGTTACATGTATTGTTCTGGTTCTGGTTCTGCGAATGATTTTGAATTAATCTGACCAGTTCGCTCAAAAGTGATTGCTCGCTCATAATCAGGGACTCCTCAAAACCAAACAGCTAAAACACTTGTAACCAAACACTGCAACTGGGTACTCTCACCCTGTACAAACGAATCCAATACAAAACAAAACTCTAGCTGTAGGTTACAATAAAGGCTGTCCTCTACTGTACTAGAAAAAACGAACTGGCCACATAGAATGTCCAAAAGACGATCACTTTAATGTCCACACCAACACTGTAACAAATATATAGTAGATAAAGATTGAGCGCGCTTTCGTCTCCTATCGTGAGACTTCTTCAGAATCTACAAATCTGCACAATCCTTCAGTATATATACACATTTTTCTAATTCAATAATTACTTAATTAATTAATAAACTTACTGTTTATATTCCATAAGATTTACCAGAGTTTTTGTTAACACCACATAACCCCTATAATTATATAAAGAAGTAGCCAAAGCAGTTCAGAAAACTCTGTGCTTTTTTTCAATTTTATGATCTGGCCTTCTGAAGAAAGACTAAAGGAGCACAGCCCAAAATCCTTGCTTCAGTATCCCCATGACTTCACTACGTATGTTTCATTAGAAACACTGTCGTAGCAAGAAACCACATTCTCGATGGGTGTCACAACAAAAATCAGTAGAAAAGGACACCAGAACTCCTCTTCAGGAAGAAACTGTTTCTTAAAGGACAAAAAAAACAAGCTGTATCTTGATTAATTAGTGCACATTATATAAGACATGCATTTGTGGTACTACCAGATGTACTACCAAATAAAATGACTTCCTAACAAATCACATACCACTAAGATGCTCATACTTAATACCCAGAGCATCCCTGTCTGCTACCGGAACAGATAAATCTGCTGTATATGACTGCCAACATTTCTAAAATATCCAAAGAAGCAGATTCATGTGGATATCAAGCCAAATCCAAATGTAAGTTGGAAATAAATATATTAGAAGAGAAAACGTGAACAGAGGCTATGCTATCAGTAAATAGACATGCATCAAATGTGGACCTATATAACTCCACAGGTTACCACTATGCCATATCTTGGTACTTATGGTAGTATCACAGAGGAAACCAGTGTGCAGGTGTATAGGGGACTGTGGTAGGGTAATTACATCCTCATCCTGGACAGATGCTTGCCTGCCATTATACGTGTTTGACTTCTGGAACATGTACTTCTATCTACACACGTTAACAACTGAATCACCTTACACAGAGGCCTCTCAGGAGATGGCCAGGTAGCCAAAACCACATATATTTCCCCTCTATACCTTATCACACTACCACTCATACTAACCATACAATGATAAATCAGTTGGTCTGAGGACACTGGCTAACTGCTAATGCCCATCACCATCACCATCTGTTATCTAGGTCTTTCCATAGCCAGGTTGCTGTATGTTATGCCTACATCTTGCAATACTAATGCTATTTGTATGCTTTCATCAAATAAGACCTGTATATCATGCACATATTACTCCTGTGGCTTGGTGCCTTCTGCCCTGACCTGACCTGCATCCACAGATGTGTCACTGGTCATCATAGTGTATTGCAGGATGAAATTCAAGGTCATGCAAACAGCAAATCTCTTTCATAGCTTGTTTCCATCACTGATGGTGGTGGGCCAATATGACAAACAGCTGTAACAGTTAGTACATAAACATGCATATTCCATAATTGTGTTCCTGGTATGTAGTGTTTTTATGTCTGTGAGCAACAAACTATGAGCCATAGCACCTTTTCCTTACATAATATGAAGTGACTTAAAATTGCCATATGTACCTGCGGTGCTACTAACCCACACACTCAAGGTACCTGAGAGATGACTGAGAAACTTTGCTGGAGATCTCTCCATAATAACAATTACATAGTCCCATTGTGACTATCACCCACACTGATTAGCCCTAATAGATCTTGTCCTTACCAACTTAGGGCCTGCCTGCACTCGACTTCACATCTTCTCATCGCTGGTTAAATCTGACCACCAATCAATTATCTTGTTTGTCAGGCCTATTGACACCACCTAATCACCAAATGAGACCATCTTTAAGGACTTCTCTAAGGCAAAGCTACTTCAGCTTGTAGAAGACCTATGCAAAATTTCCAATAATTCCTCACAAATGGACCCACCTGTGATTCTGTATTTATCTGTGTCTTTTACCAGCACCTGAACAGTTGCATCGAACTGTCCATCCTCCCTAAATACATGGTAAATTCAGGAATAAACTCTAGTATTAATAAACTGTACAAGAAAGAAGGAAAATAATTAAATTTTTAAAAATTCCACATCTCCCTACCACAAGACTACACTGAAACATGTCCACAAGGAACTTAAAAACACTATTAGAAAAAATAAAGCAGAGTATGAACTTAAGACTGTCACAAATCCTAAAGGAAACTACAAATGTTTCTTCAGTTATGTCAGAAATGTAAGGAATAATGTCCAACAATGGACTGAACTCATCCATAATAATATCACCCATTCTGACCACAAAGATATAGCTAATATACTAGCTGACAAATTTCTCACCAGCTTTACTCTTCATACCCACACTGTTGTCTCTTTTGTCCCTGAGAGTTTAGTTTTTCTTGAAATTACTTTATAACAAGTCTTAGAATCCCTGTCAAAGGTTAAAATAATACTTCAGTGGGACCAGGCAATATATCAGGCTGCATTCTCATCAGTGCCAAGCATGCACTGTCTGAGCCTTTACTTAAAGTGTTCAGCCTCAGCCTATCTACAGGGTTTGTTCCTGATGCCTGGAGAACAGCTACTGTGACTCCCCTATACATGGGTGGCCCTTCTACAGACATGGGTAATTAAAGACCCATTAGTCTCACCAGCCTTATATGCAAAGCCACAGAATGTATTACAACAAAACTCAGTTATGCAAACGTAGGCAACCTAACTGATCTCGGTCTCAATCAGCTTGGTTTTGGGAAGGGCAGGTTCTATCTCCTAAACCTATTAAGCATCTTTGAAAAGTTTGTGGACAGTGGTCATTCTGTGCATACTGCTTACCTTGACCTGGCTAATACTTTTGACACTACCGTCTGTGCTGATATTACTAAAAAATGAGACAAATGTAATATAAATCTTTACATTGTCTGTTGTATTGCAAAATGGCTATCCAATAGATCCCAAGTTGTGAAAGCTGCTGGTTCCCATAATGAATGTAAAATTGTAAGTAGTGGGGTGCCACAGGAATCAGTTTTAAGCCCTTTCCCATTTGACATTTATTTGCAGACATCCAGGCCAATATCCTAGAAGTGTGGTTGAATACATTTGTTGACTGCAAATTGGGCACTGTTATCTGCTCCATCCACTGATGCAAAACAGCCCCAACTGATTTCCAGGGTAATATCTTCAAGGTCCAAAGAAGCTATACTACCACTGATCTCTTCCCTTATCAGACCTTTCATTAAATACAATGCTGCCTTTGGTATGTACAAATCCACTCAGCTGGAAAGGTGCCATAGATTTCTAACTATGAAAATTAAAGGTCTTAAATATTTCAATGACCCCAACATATTAGCATGACTTCCCTTATTCTCATTAGCCTACAAATTGCATCTTGCTTTTTTGAGCCATAAAAGACCATGCCCTACTTGCTCTCTTATTTCTTTGCAGAACCAATGGCTCTACAAACACCCACACTAAGGACCTAAATCAACACTGGCAAATAAACAAGACTTACTGGCAAGAGAGGTCCCTAACTCAACATATTCCCAGCCTATGGAACAGGTTACTAGTACAGGTCAAACAAAGTGCTACTTTGGCTATCTTTAAGGCTAGTCTTAATCACTGGATACCCAGCCATTATCTAGGTCTCGCCATATGCCCGAGTTATCATAAACAGCCCTGCTTGATTTAACAGGTGACCACTATTAAACTGCTTGAAAAAGTCTGCTTAAAGGCATATTTGGCTAGGCATCTTGTGTTCCCCATGATCTCTTGCCTAGTATGTTCCTGTGTCCCTATGTAATGTTGATATTCCATCATTAGTGCTGATTTCTGCATGCCTTGCTGCTGCTTCTGATGGAAGATGTGCAAGCAACAATATCAGACCAGCTATAACAGTTGCAGCTATAATGAAGGAAAATGGCCATTAGTGTAAGTATTGTTGTGTGTATACTGCCTGTTATTTGCATAGGCATTCACTCTTAGTCAAGTATACCTACTTCACATCCCTTGCCAAAAATTATATCAGCGGTGTAAACCTTGGCTCAAGATGATTGTCACTGTTGAAGTGACACCCCGACCCCCTATGCAAAATGGGAAGAGGGGTTGAGGATGGATGGATGTCTCCAGATGACACAACTAAGAGTGTATCTTCTTCTGTAAGTGGCATGCCTTGTGGTGAGGTACATTCTTGCTGTAGTGTGCATGCCCTCTGCAAGGCCTTGTCATGCCAGCTAATGCTCTAAGACATGCTGAAATTGTGCAGCCATGTTCCAATGCTATATTTAGTTCACGTGTGATTTGGACCTACAGTGAGTCCCTGTTGGCATTCTGGCTTTCAAAGTGTGTGTGTGTGTGTGTGTGTGTGTGTGTGTGTGTGTGTGTGTGTGTGTGTGTGTGTGTGTGTGTGTGTGTGTGTGTGAGTGTGTAGGAAAAACATGCCCTGGTGCTGTATGGTCACATCACCAGAAGTATACCTATAATGGTGCCTGTGGATGCAATATAGATTATTATTATTACCACATATCCACTGCATACTAGTGTCCTACACTGGAGTCAGCAGTGTAAATACAGCATCATATAGCACCTTATATTTGTTACACACACACACACACACACACACACACACACACACACACACACACACACACACACACACACGCACATGCACACACACACGCACACGCACACACACACACGCACTGTTCCAAACATCTGTACTCCATCCATGTCTAAGTACCCCATATATCTGGTTGCCCCAACAAAACTGAGTTGCTTATATTATTCTACATTACCTCCTACAGTATTTTTATCTCCCACATTGTCTGGCCTCATGCCCCATAGCACATACTGCTAATGGGATTATGTGGGTGAGCTTGTATTCCAGTGTACCACCTACAGAATTTCAACAGATATTAAGTGCCTCAGTGAGCTACTTAGTGTTCAATGAACTTGAATCCTGAACTGAATAATACAACTCAATACTTGCCTACACCGTACCATGACAACTATTGCTCTATTAAATTATAATGGATATAACATGCTTTATTTACCATTATCTAATTCGTATTAGGCAATGATGAATGAGTGTAGGGGTGAGGTCATCACCTGTTCCTCTTTAAACAGTTTTGTCCTATGGAAAAAAAATGAAAAATGACAAATGTCCTGAGAGCTTAGGATAAAACAATTTATGTATTTAACTGACATTTGTTTATAGGAAAAGCCTTGGCATAGAACCCATTTTCATCAGAGGCCCAAGGAGAAAAGCTGTGATAACAGAACATTAAGTGCATGCACAGTATTACACAATTTGTAATACAAGTGTGATGAAACATTTAAATAATGTAAATGAGGTGGCAGATGAAACAACATGGCATGGTATTTATAGTTTTCTATAACTAGCTGGCAAACAATATTGTGATTCTACAACTTTTATAATTTGAGAGGTTGCTTGTTTACAAAAGGGAGATAATATTAGGCTTTGCAGATGAGTCATTATTAAAAATAAATGAAAGGGAGAGTGGACAGTCCAGTAGATGGGAAGAATGACAGGAAGATAAGAGGAGAAGAAAGAAAGAGCAACAGAAAAAGAGGAAGAAAAAGAAGAGAGGATGTCCAGAAGAAGAGAGGATGATGTTTCAGCCTGGGTTGATGCAAGTACAGAGCCAGGTTTGGGTGAGAAAGTGTTTCAGTGAGTGTTTGAACATGTGAGTGCTAGATATCAGTCTAATGTCCACTGGCCCCAAGTGGTAGAAACAGGCCAATCCAAGCTAAACCAGCCTAGGAGAGCTAGGACAAACAGAACAAATGCACAAGGGATTAGCGTGAGAGCATGTTGTGGTTCAGGATGGAGAGTGAACCTTAGTTTTTATCTAGAAGTTCCAATGTTTTCATATTAGAGCCCTTCAAATATTTGAAATAAGTCATCCTGAGTCAGTACTCATTTAGGCAAGCTTTATTCAAATTAGCCCTTTCATTTCATGAAGTCTATAACATGAAAGCGCTAATCCAAATAAAAGTTTCTTTAAATGAATACTGGTGCAGGTATGGTTTGTCCAGATAATTACACCATCCTATAAAAAGCCACACTTTGGGCATCTGAAAAACATAGCAACCCTAAATGGGTGTATACCACAGTTTGCTGTAACTGAAATTTAACAGCTAGTATTCTAGGCCACAGTGTAGTTACTGTGTTGTAATACTAGCCATGGAGATGCACTTTTTTAAACTATCATTTAGCACTGTAGCACAAATATAAGTTAAAATAGAACTGTACAAAAGGAATCATATGGGCCTAGTCATAAATGTCTGCCTGCTTGTTCAGCTTAAATTATGTTACCTCACTTTAATTCAGTGATACCTTGCAATGCTGCATACTAATACTCCCAGGCAAAATGTGGTGATAATGTCACATAGCATATCTGTAGCACAGTCTGACATCCATTTTCATGTAGTCTTATTAAGGTACAACCATTTTAACTTGCACTAGTTTATAAAGCTGCTTGTTCAAGTAAATTGATTCAATGGCAATAAGTGATTTTGTGTGGTAGTATCTTACATACTTACTGTCAGGTCTACTGAGTAGAATAGTCCACTGAATGAGTTGTCCTAAAGAAGCTTTGGAGTCCTCCTTGGTTAAATCAAACTCTGTCATTGTGCAAAATATGATCTTGACATTGCAAGGCTCTAAAGGATAACGTAACATATTGTTTTCTCTCAATACTTGTCCAACAGTCTAGCCTCCTTATAATTAGAAAGACAGTCTCTTCCACAAAGGAGTTTGGGTTCCTTAGCAGCTTCCAGAGAAAATCTGGGTCTGCTACAAGCTTCTTTTAAAGAAAGGAGAGATGCCCCTGAACGCTGTAAAATCTGTCTAGCCTTTTAGGAGCCAGAGGCTATGAATCTGGATCATGAGAATTAGCCACAAAAACATCCAAGACTGTTCTTTGTACAGGAGAACTAACACTGGATTGGAAAGGTTATAACCTAGTAACACTAAAGATGTGTTTTGGGCATCAGAAATTCCTGCAGACTGACATTGAAAATGGTCTCTAGTAAGGGCCAAGGTATCTTTAAAAGTGAGGTCATCCAGTGGTGTACTAACAAGCCATACTGCAAACAAGGGGAGATGACATCTTTGAGCTATAATCTAAATTGCCTTCATTCTGCTGGTTGGTACCCCTTTCAACAGAACCTTTAACAAGGATGGGAAGTAAGCTCCTGCTCTGTTTATGAGGGCATTCACCCAACAGTGACACTTGGGCATGATCTGATTGCCAGCCTTGTAAGAGGGTTAAAAATCCCTTGGTCAACAAGGATTATTCTGGTATTGCTGTAGGTACAATAGGTAAGATTTCCGGTTGAGGCTTCCTAGGCTCAGAACTAAGACCTCTGATTAAATACTGCAATTTAGACCAATCATTCATGCATTCATTGTCATCCACTGGGTGACACAATGGTGCAGCGATTAGTGTTGTCACATCACATCAATAGGCTCTCTGGTTCAATTCTTGGCTGGGGTGCTTTTTGTGCTGAGTTTGCATGTCCTCCCTCCATTCATGTGGGTTTCCTTCAGGTGTTCCGGTTTCCTCCCATATTCCAAAGACATGCATCTGGAGCCTTTCTCCCTGGGCCTCCGCTAAAAATGAGCTCTGTCCCAGTCAGACTTTCCTGGTAAACAAATGTTAAATAATAAAATCCACAGTTAGCAGAGGTAAACCTTCTTCTCCCTGCTTAAACATAAAATTCTTCTCTACAGGCAGCATACAGCTGTCACCAGTGGAGACTTCTGCTTTATGCTTTGTCCTGAAAGACACACATGTGCTTTCTGACATGACAGTTTCTACATGTGCTTTGTCAGAAGTAGGTGATTCCATCAACACTAGGCCTAGGTCCTGAGTCAGCACCACCACATTACCATATCCTTGGACCAAGAAGGTCCTGATGCATCCTCTGGCTCTTAGGGCAGGGAGCAAGACTTCCAAGAGTCGATGTTTAAATGATTGCTGTCTGATACCACTGAGGAACAATGTATGAATACTGCTAGCTTTTTTATATAGGTGTGCAAGCAGACTGACCATCCTGAATTTTATAGTTTTTGGCCTAAAGTCTTTACAAATGTCACAGGGTAAACAATATCATTAGTTAGTGTTTATCCTTAAAGTTAATTTACCTTTTGAAAGCATACTTGTTCTGCTTTGCTGGCATCCCCAGAACTCAAAATGGGAACATCCAGTTCCAAGCAGATGTAAGAAAAAGACAGCTTTAAGTAATAAATCCTTACTACAACCGTTATAACAATAGGATCTCTAAACAGAAAAAGTACTTAATCCCCTACAGAGTATCTACCTGTGCTCTTCTACTCATGGCCTGGTACATCACACAAAGTCAGTATTTGTATTGCACCATGCAGCAAGAAAGAACTGAAGATGATTAAGTACACATCTGTCTTCATGTCACAACATGTAAAGGTCTGGAGGGCAGGAGACATGAAGTCAGCACAGGGGAAGGAGGATGAGATCTAAAACTCTGGCTGAACATAAGACTTTACCTGTAGCAAAGATCCCTGAAATTACAATTGCAGCAGTGATTTACATGAAGAACATCAAGAAAGATGAAGCAAATTTATATGAAGGATTTGTTCCAGTCATAGAAAGAACTGTGGACAGCATTTAAAGAAAAAAATAGCAACATGTTTACATTAAGAAATGGGAATGATAAAAAAGAAGAAATATGTGTATTGTAGGTTGAAAGAGAAATATGACAGATCTGTAGAAATGAAGGTGGTTGAATGTTTTAAAAGAGGATATATAGGCAAAGGGCACAGAAAAAGTAAATATATTATTGCTCAACATAATTATTATTTAAGAAGGAGAAAATAAATAAGTCATGTCTTTGTTAAAAAGTAAGAAATGAGGAGGATTTGATTATGGGGGTACTGGATGATAATGGTACATAAACGAGAAAGCAGAAGAAATTTACAAAATAGTGAAAGTAAAAGTGATAGGGGCTGGGATGTAAAGTCAATACCAAGGGAACAAAATGAGATGTTATGCAGTAAAATAACTGCCCAGAAACTATAGAAATGGATGAAAGGTGAAACATATTTTGTGTATGTTTTGAATGATTGAATGTAATGACTGGAAGAAGTGGTAAAAGATAAGCAAGGTGTAAGAAATCTTTTAAACTGTATCTAAAAGAGAAAAGGGATAACTTAGATAATATTCAAATATATGGCATGCAGTGTTGTGTAACATGAATGCTAAAATATTCATGAAAGTTATACAGAAAATATTTTCAAAGCCATTCAAGGATATTAGAGGAAAGGCAGCATGTAATAACTGGAGAAGAGGTGAAAAAGATGTGGGTGATAAAAGAATGTTGCAAAAAATTTTGTCAGGGAAAAAGGAATGAAAGATCAATTAAAATATTTTGTAATATCCATCTATAGCAAATTAAGGATCATGTTGAAGGAATATGGGAAAAGAGAGAACATAATACAGTTATTGCAATCTGTGTGTACCAAGATTAAAATACTGGTAAATGTTAATGGATACGTAACTGGCAGGAAGTCAAGAAAAAAATGATTGGGACAAGGTTGCCAGATAAGTGACATTTCTTTTCCATTACTGAGGGATGTGGTGATAGAAATGAGTAGGAGAAAAGCTGAGGATGCTACATGGGAGACAGCAGAAGGAATTAGGTTATCGGTAATACTGACTCATGCTGATGACTTGGTTTTGATACTGAAGAAATTAGATTTGGATAAAGGTAATTTTGCAATATTCATAGGGCTGACTATAAATAACAAGAGGAAGGAGTTGGGTGGAAAGGTAAAGATGGGAGGGGTATATTTTAATGAAAAGGTAATTAAGACTTCTGGGATTTATTCTGGAAAACAACAGAAGATAAAAATAGTGGGGATACAATGGAGAAGATCAGAGAAGTCATGGCGTTATGAGGTATATTTAAGAAGAAAGATAATAGAGGAATTATTAACTATTCTGCATAGTTCTTGGGAGCAATAATTCCTCATTTAAAAATAGTCCAAAATTTCTAAATTTTTATATGAAATTGTGGTTCCCTATCAGAAGCCTGAAACACTATAAGCCTGAAAATCAAAATCCTGAAACCAAAAGCCTGAAAATTCAAAATCCCGAAAACCCAAAATCCTGAAACTCAAAATCCTGAAAACACAAATAATGCTAATATGTCACTATAAAGACACTAATATCTACCAACTGACCCTGACCCTGACCCTAACCCTAAGGTCCGTCACTATCGCACACTCACCTGACCCGCGCCCTAACTCACTTAAACCGCCCCTAACCCCAATATTTGTCACTATTGCATACATGCCTAACCTGCGCCCTAACCCTAACTCACTTAAACCACCCCTAACCCTAACATAAAACCAACCGCACACTTACCTGAACCCAACGCATGACCTAATACCACAGGGCTAACAATAGCAAAGCCACAATGACGTCAGTATGTCCATTTTGTGTTTTCAGGATTTTGAGTTTCAGGATTTTGGGTTTTCGGGATTTTGAATTTTCAGGCTTTTGGTTTCAAGATTTTGATTTTCAAGCTTATAGTGTTTCAGGCTTCTGATAGGGAACCAAAATTGTATATAATAATTATAAGAAGAAGACTATTATTTCAAGTATATATAGAATATTAATAATTTACAAAACAATACCTCAACAAAGTTACTGAGTGTATATAACTAAAGGACAATCTCTATGCTTATCATCAGAAAACAAAGCTAACATCTTACTCTCTGTTAAGTTAACATGTAACTCACAGTGTTGGAGGATATTTAATTGGAAATTTCTGCATAGAGCTTTTTTAACTCCTGATAAACTTCCTAAATTTAGTTTCTCCGAAACTGTGATCTGTTGGAGATGTCAATAGATATGAAAAGCTGACTGGGTACATATTTTTATGATTGCCATAAAGACTTTTTGGAGAGATATTAATAATTTCCTACATTCTATATTTACATATTTTTTGATTTATCTAAAATTCTTATTCTACTAAATGTAAGTGAAGGACTTCATTTGAATAAAAGCAATTTGTATTTATTATGGACAATATTAGCAATTGCCAGAAAATGTATAACCAGGAAATGGGACTCCAATACTGCACCTTCTATAGAAGACATCTTATTCCTGCTAGAGAAAACAGCACTGATGGAGATCAAAACCAAGGAACTCAGAATCCATTCTAAGCCATTAGTCAATAATCCATGGAGAAAAAAATTATCTTTGATTGAAACTTTGAAAATGAATTCAGCCTCTCTCTGATATTTGTGATAAAATATTGTTTGTAGTTTGTGTTTTGTAGATCATAATGGTTTCTATTGGTATTTAATACAGGCCGAATGTAAATATTGTATATAGTAATCTAGATTTGAAATATTTAGAATGTAATATAATAATTCTAATGAAGATGTATGTTTTTAAAAATAAAAAAAATACTTGAGTAAAAAAAAGAAGAAAGATAATATTACAGAGTTATATTCGGTGGGATATATATCATACTAGAGTATGAAGAAAAGCAGATAATACCAGAAATTTCAGTTTTATTGGAGCAGTCATGACTAACTCCCATAAAATAAAGAAATGCATATAATAAATCAAGAAAGAGAGAAGAGGAGGAATGAAGCTGCTTAGTGCAATACATCTGGTATCATTAAGTTATATTTTATTTTGAAAAAAAAGTGTTCAGTTGGCAGGGTAATATATTAAGGAAACTGACCACAAAGAAATGCCTGCCTATATGGGAAAGCATTAAATAAAGAAAGGGCAATGTACAGAGGTAGAGAATGATGTGGCTATAATGAGGAAAACTTTTTAATGCAGAAGCTAGATTTAGACAGCACTAAAAATGAAAGGAAAAAGTGACACGAGAAAACAATGAAGCATTACTTTTATATAGATACCTGGGAAGGGAGTGAATCTGGAGCAAAAATGATTGATTTACAGAAGCAAGGTAGGTACATGTTTGTATGAGTTCTCATTTTATGGAGACTAACATTAAACAAGTTCCTAATTAAGGTAGAAATTAAACAGAAGATAGAAAGCCTATGCATGAAATGTGACTTCATGGTGGAAAAAGCTATTCATGTTTTCAAGCAGTGTAAGATATTAAGAATTTTTGTGAAAATAATTTTGTTATTTGGACAAGAATACTTAAAGAGAATTAATTGGGAAGTGACAGTATAAGGAAATAATGGAAATGTAAACAGGAAACTAAAAGAGAAGTTAGGATTTTCATAACAGATTTATGGTTTATATGTAATGAAAGCTATGCTAAATTATTGTACAATAAGCAATGGAATATAAGAAATGCATTAAAGAGAATAAGATTTTGGTTCTGGTAAAAAAAAAGTGGAGGGATAAAAACAGGAAAAGCTAACTGAAACTGCAGACATATAAATAAAATATGTATATATGTAAATAAATTTAGATTAGTATTTTACAATAAAGAACCTTTACTCTTTATGACAAGTGTCATGAGATCTTTTACATCCATCTTAGCTACCACCATCTTAGGGAAACAAGACATTGGATTAGCATAAGGATGGTACATTCAGGAATGCAGTAATTCCATTATGCTGGACCACAGTGTCAGTATTTTATTTTTACTCTTTGTGCAAATCAGACTATTAATCTTAGGTAATATGCTGACACTCTAACTTACATTCCCAGTGTGGTCTGCTGTCTCGTTGCTAGGGTCTATTACTGGTTCACCTGGTTGTTTAACCATCCAGCCTGTGGTCATCACATTGTCAATAATTAATCAGCAAGTGAGCCTGGAAGCCATTACTGCTGTCAGCAGAGGTAGGTGCTTTGCTTAGCATGCAGTCCTGCCCTAACCCCTACTGCAGATGCTGCATCATGACTGGGTGGGCAATGAGGTGTGACCTAGTGGAATGAGCCCTCCATTTGGCCATCTGATAGGCACTTCTTTAATCATTGCTGGTCTTCCTAGTCTGGCATCTACCTCAAGTCTCCATCTCATTCAGTACTTGACTAAGTCATCTGTCCTCATCTATGCATCACCCACAATTCTTCATTCTTTCTCCACCCACACCAGTTCCAACAGGTGCCTGTGTTGCTTATCAAACATGGGTCACCTGGGTCAGTCAGGGGCCTTGAACAATGATGTGTGCACTGCAGTGTCAGTACTGGAAAATGAGTCCAAGCACTTTCTTGTGTAGGAATAGAATTCACAGTCTTTTTTTATCTTCCAGTGTCAAAGGCCTGTTGAGCCACTAGCATTAATGGCATGTTAAACTATCCATTTTTGATAAAACGTTCAAATAATTATACATGGACACACATATGCACAATGTACCTCAGACTAACTTTCTATGTTTAGAGAGTTAAATATAGCTTACTGCTGAATTTGACCTCACCACAAAGCCTTCTTCAGTACAATGAGTTTTTGTCACAGCATGTTTCCAATGACAACACATTGCCTTTTCTGAATAAATGTATATTGCTTTTGCTTCACCTAACGCAGTGAGTATCCAATAGATATTTTCTGGTCATTTGTTACATTTTAGTTCGTGAATGCAAGTCATATACCCATGTGTAATAGAAATCAAGTATAAATGCAAACAGCTGTTATAAAATGACTAATCATACTTATAATTAAGTGACAGGATCTTAATCCTTTTTAGAGTTCAAGCAGTTAAACTTGGAACCCCAGTTAAAATGCATCTATGAGGGTCATATTGCACTTAGGAATTTACAGTTTTTCTTTTTATAAAAGCAAATATATTTATGATTTATATATATGCCCCCCCCCCAAAAAAAATGAAAATGTCCACATTTGTTGTGAAATGAATGCAAATACATTTGCACTAGGGAGGCTGTGAAATTATGACAGCTAAATAACAATCTGACAGCTTATTGTGTCTTTACTGTGTTCATAAAATATTACAAAACAAAACTTGTATGTAGCTACCATGGTTTACATTGATGTTACATCTGGTACAGGAAGGTCCTTCATTGATCATCTTTAGGATTTATAGCACAGGCTTTAAGAACTGACAACTAAAACTTTCTCAGGCTGCCAGAAATGCTTTCTTTTTCATCATGCAGAGAACAGTTATCTCCCTCCAGTTCTCACGTCAGTAAGAAAGCTGACGAAAAGGAAGAAGAAACATAGACAAGATAAGTGAGACAGAGAAAGATGGAGGGCATGTTACAGAAGATGATCCTACTTCTAATAGCTCCAAAATTATGATAAATGTTTATATAAGTCTCATATTTGGCAAGAAGAGGTCCACCTTCAGAAATTTCTAGCTCAGCAGCTATTCTTTGCAGGTTGCAATGCTCGTAGTAACAAAACCCTTAAAGACAGCAGCCCTGAAAGAATACCTGAACCTAGACATGATGTCCAGCTTACAGTGCCTGATGAAGGTGTTCAGGAAAAAACAAGCTGCTGATAAACAATATCATCTAAGATGGTATTGTGCACAAAAGGTACTAGCAGACTGATCTTTTGGGCTTACAGACAGACCATTTCTATGCTTTGCACAGTAAAATGCAGTCTATTTGGCGAACTGTTTGGAAAGAGTATGTCTGTAAACTTTATTGCATAGGTAGAATTTGGAAAAGAACATAATCTGATTATCATTTCTTACTGACCCAGTTTTGTCCACATAAAATCTAAAATGTATGTGGGCATCCATACAACTATGAAGATACTTTCCAGGATTTGAATATTCTGGGAAGAAAACAGGAAAATTGATGACTGCCTTCAGTTAGTTTCTGTTGCAACTTGGGCATAAAAGGTGGGTTAGTCCTAAGACAGGCATACTAGGGGTGTAAAGAAATCAATCAGCAACTTCATATAGTCAAAACTAAGCTGTGAGTTAAGTGTTTCTCACTGTTTTAACAATTCTAGGAAAAAGTCACCATACGTGGGCATCTTAAGAGCACGGAGGCCTCAGGGTACTACTTTATAATGTATAGAGGTCTCTAGGTTCAACAGTTAGCATTATAAACATTTAAAGTTAAACAACTTATTTTCAAAGTCTCTAAGTTGTACATTAAAGGACTCAAAAATAAAAGAACATTTGTTTGTTTATATTATATTCTCTGTTTTGTTTGTCTATCATGCTTTCATTATTTCAGCTTTTGGTTTCAGGTTAATTGATGGAGTTTAATGTAATATGTTGTAGGTTCCTTAATATATTTTTGCCTATATTATCTGTATATTTACATGCGGTGCTTTAGGATATTTTTAGTTCTTACAGTACAATAAGTGTATGCGCATGTTTCTATAATCTGATCGCTTTAATAGCGCTTCAGTTAGACATTAGAACATAGTGTCTACAGATAGGATAAAGGAGTGTTTAAGTTTTTTTAGAATTACATGTGTAATGATCTTTTTGCTATTGTATATGTTTCCATGTATGTAGGCATATGTTTTTATATTACAGTTGATTTTTAAGCAAACATTTTAGTTCATTAACTTCCATAGTGTTGCCATGACAATATGATGTACAGTATTTTACGTACACAGAAGGGGGTTGGCTTTATTGTTTTGTAGTAGTAAGCATCAGTAAGTGTTCATCATTGAATGAGATAATTTTAAATGTTTTTTCAGTAATTCTTTTACTTACTATTGTCATCTGTTTGATAGTGTTCCTATTAATATGCATTTGAGCTCTATGCTCTACATGATGTCTAGTAGAATTTTTAAGTTAAACATGCAAGGAACTCAATTTCTTTAGTTTGTGATTTATTTGTTCATAGTCAGGTTTTTTAGAAGCAAGATCTGTTTTTGCTTTCATTAATATTAATGGTCCCATTTTTTTGCTTATTGTTTTGCAATAATAGCTTCCATAGAGTTGCTATGACAATATGATGTACAGCACTCTACATACATGGAAGGGGGTTGGCTGTACTGTATTGCAGTAGTAGGCATTTGGAAGTGTTTGCTATTGAACGATATAATGTTCAAGATTTTCTTTCAGTATTTCTTTTGTTTACTCTCATTATCTATGTGCAATTATAACTTGTATTTTCCATGTTTTATCATGCTCATATTCTGTTGTTATGTGTTGATGTTTTGATTTAGTTAAATTGTTTATTAGTTCGTTGATCATATGATTTAAGTAGACTAATGTGCGTTATTCCTTAATTCGTTTTTTAGATATTTATATATAATGTTTTTAATTGATTGATATGGCCTGAAGAAGCAGTTTGTTCTACTGTGAAAGCGCTTACTGTTCATTTAATACATTTTGTCTGCTTTTGCCGTTGGTGGTCATTTGGTTTGTTCTTTGGATTGCTACTTTTGAATTACGACATGACCTTTATCCTTAGCACTCCTTCTTATTTTATGTAACAGTATTGACAGGTTCCTCTTTGCTTGTCAGTGTACAAAATTACAAACAGCATGTCCAACTGAATAGATAAGACTACCTTGAGGAGATAACCTTTAGAGGCCAGGAGGGACAAAAGTACTACCTTCACCTTCAGAACTGCAATATGCAAGAGAGACTCTACAGCATTCTAGTCCCCTGAATGATCTGCACATAGGAATTACTCTCTACCCTAGGGCAGACATGTTCATGCCATAGCCACACAGACATTTCTAAATTGGAAATAGTTCCTACAAGTAGTTTTTCTGGATCTAATGACCTAGACGGTTGAGAAAGCATGGGTTGAAGATCTAAATGGGATGCAAAAGACAGTCAGAATGTTGGAGCCACTGCATCTGCATAGTCTTCTTAATGGTCCTCATATGAAGTATTGCATGAGAGACCATGGAAATTGATAATGCCATCAACTCCAGGGCCTTGAGGCAAAACTCTGTCAGTACCATGTCGTAAGATATTGTGACATAAACCATGTGATTTACAAACAGGCTGCCAAAAGCAAGAAGGCCTGGCAAACTGGGTATCTAGGCAACATCAGATACACATATGTACTTGCACAGGATAGGACGTAGGACCACATGACATTTGCTGTTAGAGTTTTGGAAGACAGTAGATATAGCAGAGACTCCCTATGCTAAAAAGTAGTGTAATGGAGTGCAGTACCAAAAAGCTTATCTAAGTAGGGGAAGACCTGTGATATCCACAGCCTGCTACTACAGATATGTATTTGATAAAAACCCTGCGAGTAAAGATGTGTCCTTACTACAGATATGTATTTGATAAAAACCCTGCGAGTAAAAATGAGTCCTTTTAGAAGCAAACATAACTGGTAATTGCTGACTCCTGCCCAAAAGTGTAGTAATTTATTTGACTCTTTGGCAATTGTTATGTGATGATGAGCATTTTGAAGGTACAAAGAGCACCTCCAAACTTCTTTGGTTAGACGTCAAAGAACTGGATATTTCATTATCATTCAGATGGTCTCTTTGGAGATAAATGTATTTAGGTCGCTGACATTCAACTAGATAAAAGTTTTTGGTTACCTTGAGCACAAAAACAAATCTGGAATAATATCCATGGTCTATCAGATCCAGTGGGACCTTATGGATGGTTATTTTAATGAGGAGATTTTGCAATTCCTTCTTTGTCACTGATTTTTCATGGCATGGAACATATGGCAATGACAATAATGGCCTCTAGCCTGCAGTAAGGAGAGGAATCAAGTACTCCATGGCAATAATCTTCCTAAGCCATCCACCCCCTGAATTTTTTTTTATGCTGTGTCATGCTGGGAGGATTTCTGTGACCTATCCTAGGCCTCCTAGGGATTATTGGAAACCACAGCCTCTAGAGTCCTTGGCCATGTTGGGGGATGTAAGTGGCTGATTACTTCTCACTCACATCTATTGCTGCAACTATAAACTGGGCTAGAACCATATGAATTGTGTTGGCTTCTGTGTGCTGTCTAAGGTAAACTCCCACTGCTGGAGCCAATCTTCTAACTTTCACTTCCTTAGTTAAGTCATGCCTTTAGTGATTTTTTAGCACATTTCTATTCAACAATCACAGCTCCTTATAGCATCGAGACAATGCTTGGAACCACATTTTTTTGAATAATTTACTCATTAGTTAATGATAACATATGAAACTACAGGTCAGGAAATACTATCACAGTATATAAAATAAACTGCAGTAGATACATTAACCATTGTGTGCCACTTGTTATCATTGTTTTCATATTAATATCCTTGTTTTCATAACTGAGCGAGATATGTGTTCCAAAAAGATAAATATAGAACTCATGGTAGGAGGTAGAACAATTTCAGCCTCATTGTCCACTTAGAATACACTAAACTGAAGATGTTGCTAGTTATTTTATTAAAGAAAGAAAAAGAAAAAAATGCAAAATCTCAATATTTATATTAATACTGTCAGAATCCATTGACATACAACTCACTACATGGCAGTAACTGAATCCTCACATGATGTTGGAGAAAACAATGTACAGCTTGGGATATACTGAGTGTTGTTTATGTCAATTATTCACAATGCATAATTTCTCATAGTTCTATAAATATCTCACAAATAAGCAAACTGAAAATATTTGTTTTCAATCACATAAAAGCTCAAGTATAGCTGAATAGAAGTAGTGGTATTCCTATATATGTGGGCTGTACAGTTCCCAAGAAAGAATGTTGTTTGAAAATGTAGAGAAAATAGAAAGTTTCCTTGTTTTTTTTTGTATTATAATATAGTACAGTACTGACATAAAAGCTTTGAATTTATGCCACTTGTTGCAAACGATTAAGGCTGTAAGCAGTTAGCAAGCTGTTTTCCTGTCACACACAATTTGATTCCCTTATCCTCCATTTGCCTGTCTGTCAGACTTTGAGCAAGTCACTTCACCAGACAGTGCTCCCAGGCTGAGTAAGAAAAAGGTCCATGTGATTCTGACTAACAAATGCAAATAAATAAATATATTGTTTAAACCAAGAAACCTCACAAATAAAAACAGTGGTTGTATAAAAACAAAAGCAATGCAGTAGCGAACTACGAAAATATAAACTTTATTACATAAACCTGGTAAATATATTGTTTGTTACCACTGAAAAGAAGAGTTTTTGATGAACAGCACTACTGTTTGTATCTTAATAGCATTTACTGTTACTATATTTATATTAGTTTGGCTTATACATTTTAACATCAATGCACAGAAGTGACCAGGAACCTGAGGATACATTTAGGCTGCTATGGATATAAGATTACTCAGCTATAAGGTGTGAATGAGTCAAGTGGCTAAGTAAATTCAGGACTAAACACCAGGAAGACCCTGAATAGGGGAGTTTAAAAAGTTGCCTTAGTATTCTCAGTTTGCCGGTGTGCTGGTATATAGCAATGCCAAAACCTACTGTCCCAACAGCTCCTTCAATGATATTATAGATGACACAGACCTTTCTATTAAGGAATCATCTTGCAAGTTACATAGAATGCTTAAATTTATCATGTACATTTTTATTTTTATTTATTTATTTTACATTTGTTGACTGGGTTAGTCCGACTGGATACATTTCCATTTTCAGCAGAGGCCCGGGAAGAAAAGCTCCAAGGTACAAACAGAAAGACATTACATAAAACTTAAAACATGTTAGTAACTGTCAACAGTCTATAGTAGTAAGAAAGTTGTACAATTAAAAAAAAAGGTTAGATAAGATAAAAATCTTAGAAATTTCAATCCCGAAGAGTACATCCTTCTGCAAGTACAATACTTGCATTAAATCATTAAAAACATGCAAAAAACAAGGTGACAAATGTAAAGATATACTTTCAAAATTTGTCCAGGACCCATGACTCCTTTTCATCATGGGTGGACAGTAGGACGTTTTGCACAGTGGAAGACCTAAAGCATGCCACTGAAACACTCACTATGAGCTTTGAGTCTCTGCCCAAACATAGCCATCCCTATGAGGTCGAAAAATTAAGTCTGCTGTTTTGGGCATAGTGGTTGCTGTTTTATGGTTCTCCTGTGTATTTCTTCTGGCATGTTGAAGGATGTTCATAAGGAGGAAAACAGCCCAAAAAGTTCTGGTGAAGATCAAATGGCTTCTTGTAGCCTCTACTGGGATGGAGGGTACTGGCTTAGTGGACCAACCCCCAATTTGCTGCATATTTGGAGGAATTCATCAAAGTTTGTCAAAAGGGGAGGCAGGGAAATGTACCTCTTTTTTCAATAACTGTCAATAAGCGAGGTCTTCACACAGAAGATCCAGATCAGGGTCTATATGATTTTTGTCAAACAAGGGAATTTTTTTGCATCATTTAGACCAGGACAATTCAAGTATTTCTTGGAGATGGCAGCTGAAAGGGAATAATACCTCAATGGAAAAATGGGGACAGGAGGCAAAGAAAACTCTGATAATAAAAACCTGGAAGTGCAGAAGGTGGGAGGAAGTGCTTTACACAGCAAGTCCTGATGTAACTTTTCCAATAGGAAAAATGTACCTTAATGAGCAAGATGTGTCCAGAGTACTGTTGGGGAAAAAAAGCACAAGTGCTGTAAAGCAGATGTAAGAAAAGCAGAAATGGAGCCACTGATATCTGAAACATTGATGCTGTAGAAATATTCATGAAAATTACTATTGCTAGGAAGCCTGATGCTGAAATTGTTACTGCCAGGAAGGTTAGCATTGAAAACGGCTAAACAAAGTGAGTTCATAAGTAAGGACTAGGGAATCAATCTGCAGACCATTACAAGTCTAGCTAAACAAAATACACACACTCCAGCCACAAAGAGGGCAAGTGAAGCTAGACTGGAGAGAATCTGAGGCTGCCCCATCCAATTATCTAAGCTTACCTTGCAGGTGGCAAGGCTGGTACCCTGTTTGATATGTAGTGGAAGTTTGTTCCTGAGTTAAGGGGTACATTGTGATATGACTCCATCATGCAAATGTGTCTTATCTATTGATAAAGATTAGTTCCTTTAACTAGGTATTTGAGGTACCATTTGTAATGTGAAAGGATAGGAGACTAAAGAAGGATGGATCTTTCACATCTCAAAAGGTTGGACACAAATCTCCATAGAGGAGTTTATAAGAGAATGAATACAGAGAAAAACTGACAGTCTATCCTGAAAACTAAAATTTTTTGAGGTCACTGATTCCTAGAGTGGGAATCCAACCAATTGCTGTCAGGGAGAAAAAGGTCAGTGCCATTACAAGTGACTCATAAGACATGGGAATTACAGCACAAAGCATACTGTGACATTTGTAAAATGGACACATCAGATATTGAGCTGGTACCTCAAAAAAGGACAGTGAGATATGAAGTGATGTCTAAACTGTTGATAGTGAGGAAAAGAAAGTAGTGATGTTAAATAAAGATGGAGATTCCTGGCAGCTTGGGATCATGGTGTCAGGGGCTTTAACTATGGACCCCTTGGTGTCAAGTCTTCTCAAAGCAGTGGCCAACTGATCATAGTCTATTTGTGGGAAGGCAGGAGACTGCTGCAATGGAGCCAGGTTAACAGGCTTTTAAAAGTATAGAGGGCATCTGAACCACTAGGGAAGAAGAGGCAGCTGATTCAATCACCACGATAACAAGGAATTTGACCATTTTCTCTGAAAATTTTGTCTGGATCTTTAATAACCCATCTTTAGCATATAGGTTCATAGGTTCAGAGGAGTGTACTAGGCTAATAAACACTAGGGTCTTTTTAAGCTGAACCATGCATCCCAAATATCTAACAAGTTCTGGTACCCTTGATAAATGTAACCAGGGTCCAGGGAGATGAGCCATTTACAGGCTGCCTATGTCTATAAGAGACACAGGTGTTAAGCCAGGGATGAATTTCCTGTTCTTCATCCAACTGTCTGAGTTATAACTGAATTGGGTTAGGAAAGAACTCTGCTTCACATAGATGGAGAGCCTGTTCTAGAGGAGGTATAGTCTCAGATACATACCTGTCTCTCGACCATATTTATATCACAGGCAAGGTTTAAGTCTTTAGAATGGGTAAATATGGTGCTGTTTGTTTTGCAGATATGCAGGAGGTCCATCAGGGTGGGGGTCCAACAATGCCATGCATACTAGGCATAGCTCTCCCCTCAACAGCCTGTAGGAGACAGAATACAGGGATAGGGCTTTGAGGTGGTCTGCATAGGGGATCACCTTCAGTTAACCGAAACGCCACAACGCAGAAACACAAATCACCGACACCAACAGACCGACAACACAAAATACCGACAATACACACAACCATACATGCACTATCCGTAACCCAAACCCTAACCCTAAGGTCCGACACAACCGCACACTTACCCTACCTGCACCCTAACCCTAACTCACTTAACCCACCCCTAAATCCACAGTCCATCACTATCGCACACACACCCTACCTGCACCCTAACTCACTTAACCCACCCCTAAACCCACAGTCTGTCACTATCGCACACACACCCTACCTGCACCCTAACCCTAACTCACTTAACCCACCCCTAAACCCACAGTCCCTCACTATCGCACACTTACCTATCCGCTCCCTAACACTAAATCCCTCACTCTATTGCACACTTACCGAGTCCTTCGGGTTCTCACCTTGTCAGTCATCTGCGTTGTCGGTGATTTCGGCCCGTCGGATTCCTTGTCGGTGAAGTGAGATTTTGGGCATCTAAAGGTGATCCCTGCATAGGGCATGTTACTTATGCCCTGTATTTTTAGTGCGGAACTTCTGACATTCCATTTGTTGGATGTGCCTGGTTAGGTACTTACCAAAGGGGGCAATGTACTCAATGACAGGTCTGTCGAATGCTGGATGTAGTGAAACAGTGACCTCCTTGGACCTAAATACCATACATTTGTTTATAAGTTGCATAACATGGAATGATTTCTTTACTACTGCAGACAAGTAATGGTCAAATGTTATATTATTGTCTATGTGTGATCACAAATCCCTGACTGCTGGTATAACTCTTAGGAATGTGCTGTCAACATCATAGTTCCTGGGGTGGATTACTTTCAGAAGGATACTGTTATGCATTTCTTGGCATTTAGATGTAGTACATGTCTCTGACACAATTTATTTATGTCCACCCTTCCTGGAGAATATTAGTGTCTATAGGGGATTCTATGCCTGCTCCTAATTTGCAGCTATCTACAAATTTGGTCAGCCAGAGGCCTTTCACATTGGCTTTGACTTCAGAGAAGTAAATGTCAAACAGGAGCAGTCCCAGCGCCAATCCCTAAGAGACTCCACTTATGACTGGCCTCTTTGTAGAGGTAGACTCCTCAATTCTAACTTCCTGGGTCGTATCTGTGAGCCAGCTGACTATCCATCAGTTGACATAAGGGTTTATACCTAAGTTGCTGAGTTTATCAACAATGCCCAAGTGAGGTATTGTGTCAAATGCCTTGGCCAGATCAAGGTAGACAGTTTGACCCATTTTGCCCTCATTTATTACTTTGATGAACTTCTCAAAGAAGCCCACCAGGTTGAGTTGGTATGACCTGCCCTTGATGAAACCAAATTGGGTTAGGTCCAGTGTTTGCAGGTTTCCTCTTCATTATTGATCATTTCCATGATAATTCTTTCCATGTCTCTGCATATGAGGCTAGTGAGACTTATGAATCTGTAGTTTCCAGAGTTTGCAGATGGCCCACCTTTGTGCAGAGGGATAACTGTTACTGTTCTCCAGCCGTGAGGCTTGGAGGCATCCTGGGATATTGTCTGGACCCATTGATGCAGTGTTCTTGGCCTTAGAGAGAGCACTGAGCACCTGTTCCCTAGTGGTAGTAGTGGGAGTTATATTTCATGGTATTTCTTGATGGCAGGTTGAAGAGAGAGAAGGGTAAAGTTAGAATTGAATTTGTCTGCCAGTAGGTTTGCTGTATCTTCTGGCTCAGTATAGATGGCTCCATAACAATGAGCTCTGCACACAATTGTGTATTTCCTTTGAGGTTACAGACTTAATTAAAAAATGCCTTGTGGTGGTCCTTGGCCTAGGTGGCCACATTTACCTCAAATTTGGCATTGGTAGGCTTTATTTTCCTCTGAGTTGCTTGATAAGTTTGAAGAGGAACACTTTTATCCTGCTGGGTGCTATACCTCCTAATTTTTGCCATGATTTTCTTCCTTCTGTTATACCATCTACTAATGTTGTGATTCCACCAGGGTGGCTTGTTTTTTTGAATTAATTCTGTACTACTACCTGGTGGGTACAGCTGGATCTATGTAGCTATTAACATGCTTGTATATTGTTTCTGTGAACATTTCTGCATAGGCAGCAGTTTGTTCAGGGTTTATGGGGGCTTGAAGTTTTACCAGGTTATCACTTAATAGCAGGAAGTTAGCCTTGAAGTAGTTCCTGAACATACTAGGGTTAGCTGGGGTTCCGGGTTTTATTTGTACTTCAGAGAAGACCATTTTGTGGTCTGATATTAAGAGAATGGACATTACACTAGAGGGTGTGCAGCTGTATCCCATATTAGTGAGGAGCTGATCCAGTATGTTTGTGTATCTGGTTGATGTATTGACAATCTGGTGCAAGGAGTTTGTATTTACAAAATCCAGGAATCTGTGTGACTGTAGTGTCATATATGATTTCCAGTTAATAGTGGTGTAATTAAAGCCACCCATAAATATGATATTGTGTTGGATGGTGAGTGATTTCCAGTAAGCTTAAATATATGTTATGGGTTTCTTGGGCCATAGAGGGGGACCGACTGCTTGCAAGGAAATGGTATGGGATTTTGTCTGTGATGATTTGAACATGTAGAATCCCAAGTGCATCATCCTGTTTGACCAGCCTTGAGGCATATCTATTTTTGATGTGAACTGAGACACCTCCTCCTCCTTTAGTTTATGTCTGTGTAGTAGCTGGTCTAAATGTATGGAAGGCATTATAGCCTTACACTGCTGGTATGCTCTTCCCAGCTTTAAAGCCATTTCTCAGTAACTGCACATATGTCAGCATTCTCTAGGGTGAGGAGACCTTGTAGGGAGTGAAATTTCTTGTTTAGGCTCCCAGCACTGGGTAGGAACACCTTTAGATTTTCTTGGTTTTGAATTGCTTTGTCAGAAATACTTTCGGTTTGGCATTGCCTAAAAAAAGGCACTATGGGAGGGGGGGGGGGGTATCTAATATTCTAGCCTAGAGGAGAAAATGCAGATCATCCCTGGCAAAGCACAATGGTCTATTGACCATCTCCTTTCATGCTGACAAATATTGCACCCCTTTAGAAGGACACCAGAAACTAAGCCAATTATTAGTCAGTCATCTTCTGTTCATTTTGTGGCATCATCCTTTGAGAAGGTTAACTGCTACTCAGTGCTAGGCTCATACCAGCCTGGGACACATATTTCAAGAGCTCTATAACATCTCTCATCATATAGTCTAGGGCGGTATGTCTCGAGTCATTTACACCCACATGGACTGAGTCATACTGATACTTGTGGTCCAATGACCTGAGAGTGTGCATAATGTGGTAGATCGTCTCCTGATAAGCAATTGACTGTGAGTTTCCTTACTGAACTTGGTGAGAGAGACATCAGAGTCTCTCATAATGAAGTCTCCAATGACCAGAATGTTAGATTGTATGGTGGATTGACTTATGGGCTTAGACATAGAGGCTCCATGAGATGTGGCTGTATGTGTTGATGTTGGTGTTGTTTTGAAAGACTGCATTCAGAGTTGCTGAGGGAATTTGTTATGTGTACTTTGTCTAGGAGGTCTTTGGGGTTTAGGAAGTTACATTAAGGTGCCTCAACATATATGGGTCTACGTATCTGTTTTTTACTGTGTGTGATGGGTGCAGCATGTGTATTGCTGACAACCTGATTGACATTAGGAGTGCTTTTACGCAAGAGCTTTGCCTACAGTGACAGTGTATAAATACATCTCTATCATACCTTATCAGTTTGTTTGAAAATGATCTGGTTGTCAGTAAACCCCTAAGGTATAACACAAAAACAAACATCTTAGTCATAGGTTACTGAATTGTGAGACACACTGATGTCCCTCTCACCAGGCTGGATAAGGAAAAGGTCATGGTCAGCTGTCTGTCAGGTGCCAGGATCCACCACATCACACACGCTCTCAAGTCTCTCAACAACAGGCACTGTTAAGACTCCATCATAGTTCATGCTGGTGTGAATGACTTGAGACATACCTCACTGGACTACATGAATAGAGACATAACTTAGCTCTCTGATTACATGTCTCAGACAGGTATGTCCTAGCCTTAAACAGCATTTTACCTTTGCCTAGGATGATACCTCGATACAAAACAAAAAAAAATGATTGACTTCAACAGTTGGCTTAGCTTCTGGTGTCATTTAGAGGGGATCGAGTATCTGTCAGCCTGAGATGACATGGTCAACAGAAATCTACGCTTTGCCAGAGATAGTCTTCATCTTTCACCCCTGAGATTTTGGTTACTGGCTAAGGCTCTTGCCATCCCCATAGTGCCTTTTTTTAGGCAATGTCACAAGAATGGGAATATATTATGTCAGCAAAAGACGTAATCAGTGAATACGTTTCGTCGCTCACCAGTCACTGAAATTAACTTCAGTGAACTGTGGAATTTTTCCTACAGTTCAGAAACGATAGCCCACCAAACATACAGAAAACAAAAAGCATTAAATCAAATCTACCCAAGTGGGGGGTTTGCCCTTCCCCCCACCCCTCATATGTCCCCAACTATATATAGCAACTCTGAGATTGCACTACAGTAGGGAAAAGGGCAAAGTTGAGAGGATGGCCAAGTGTTTCCAAACTGTGGGAAAAATTCCACCATTCACTGATGTTAATTACAGCAGTTGGTGAGTAATGAAGACATATTCGCTGAATATATCTTTCACTGAAGTAATATAGACCCCACAAGAACAAAATTCCTGACATAAAAATATGCTCTAAAAACAACCTCAAGGTTATGCTGCTAAACGCTAGGAGTCAAAACCAGAAACCACACTCACTGGAAGCAGTCCTCACCCTGGAAGATGCTGACATTTGTGCAGTCACTGAAACCTGGTTTAAGGCTGTGGACAACACCCCAGCTATAACAGGTTACATCCACACTTTCAGACCACAAACTGAAGGCATGAGAACTACAGGATGTGGTGTATCAATATTCATTAACGATAAATACACCTCTAGATTGGTTAAACAGCATGATTCCCATGAATTACTTCAGGGGCAATTGACTGTAGGTAAGACCCTTCTTCAGATCATTGCCAGCTATAGGGCTTCATCCATGAATCAGGACATCCACTCACCCTACTTGGATCTACTTGAGTCAATCAAGATACAACCAAACACCCTGGTTTTGGGTGACTTTAATTACTCATCCATAGACTGGGTAAATTATATGTGTTCTAAATCACTTGCGCAAAGGTTCCTAGACACTGTTAACTCCAATGCCCTGGACCAGCTGGTTGGCACACTCACAACGGGTCAAGAACCCTGGACCTGGTGCTCACCAACATGGAGGACCGCTGCACCACCACCAGTATGTAGCCATCCCAGGTGAGATCTGACCACAAATCAGTCTCGCTAGAAGCAACTATAACACAAGACACCCCACCCCCACTTAACAACAACTAGACTAAAAAACTTCTCCAAGGCCGATTACAGCCTCTCATGTGATGGCATAAATAGCTTCATAGCCCCTCCCCCACTGATGGAACAGACACCTATGCTGAGTTATACACCAATGTTTTATACAAGCACCTGTATAATTGTATTGACTCTGCTGCTCCTGATAGAACCAAAGCAAGATCTTCAAGGAAAAACAAAACTGCCTGGTGGACAACTGCCATTAATAGGCTATACAACAGGAGAAATAAATTGCTGTCTAAGAGTAGGAATGAATGGTCTCAAAACTGGAAACACTCCCTCCTGAACTTAAACAAGCAAATAAGACTCCTAGTGAAATCCTCCAAAGCTAACTATGAATCCAAATTAGCTTCCCCAACTAAGGATAACCACAAGGCATTCTTTAGTTACATCTGTAACCTCAAAGGTAAGGCCCAGACTTGCGTGGAACTCATAGTTAATGATGCTACATATATAGAACCTATGGATATAGAAAACCTGCTGGCTGACAGGTTCAGTGAAAACTTCACTCCCTTCTCCCCACCACATATACCCCCAAAGCATCCCTAAGACCTGTCCCCCACCTAGTATCTCCAAGGAGCAGGTCTTAAATGCCTTCTCCAATGCCAAAAGCACAGTGTCTATGGGACCAGACAACATCCCCAGTTGTGTTCTACATGGGTAAAAACAGGAATTAGCATCACCATTTGGCACGCTTTTCAATCACAGCTCATCCCAGTGGAATGAAAAACAGCTACCATCATCCCTTTGCACAAAGAGGTGCATCCACAGACCCCAGAAACTCTAGCCTCATTAGCCTGACTAGCCTTACCTGCAAGGCCATGGAATGAATAATCATAGACCTTATTAACAAAGATATAGGAAATCTCCAATCACTTGACCCCACACAGTTTGGCTTCGTAAAGGGGAGATCATGCCTGTTAAACTTAGTGGACTTCTTCGAGACAGTCATCAAAGCCCTAGACAAGGCTAAATCTGTGCATATGGCCTACCTAGACTTAGCCAAGGCCTTTGACACAATCTCCTACTCAGGCATCATTAATAAACTCATCAACCCATATATTATCAGATGGTTTACAAACTGGCTCACTGATAGAACTCATACGGTCAAAATAGTGGACTCCACCTCCTCTAGCAGACCCGTAACCAGTGATGTTCCACAGGGATTGGGTCTAGGACCCCTACTGTTCATAATCTACTTCTCAGAAGTACAGGCAAAAATAAAGAACTGTGGTTGACAAAGTTTGCTGATGACTGCAAACTGGGAGTGATCACTGAAACCCCTAGTGATGTCAACATCCTGCAAGAAGGTCTTAAGTAGACTAATGACTGCTGCCAAGTCATGGTCTTAAACTTAATGCAAAAAAATGCATTATTATCCCCTTCAGAAAGGGTGATGTTCCTGCAAAGTACCACATCAATTTCAATACCCTAAGCAGACAGTCAGTGGTGAGAGATCTGGGTACACAGGTTGACAGCAACCTTATCATCGATCATCATGTCTCCACAGTGGTAAGAAGGGCATTTTATATTGCTCATATCATAAGTAAGGGCATTGCCTCCAGAAAAACAGAGGTTATAACCCCCTGTACTCTTCCCTCATCAGGCCAATAATAGAGTACAACACTCCCTGTGTTATGTTCCTTTCCAAACACCTGGAGCAATTGGAGAGACCACAAAGGTTCCTTACAAAGAAAATTCATTGTCTTCAAGATCTGTTTTATGCGGACAGACTGAAATCATTGTCACTTTCCTCTGTGTGTACAGACTGCTCAGAGGTGACCTCTACCTTGCATATAGAGCAATCTCTAACTCAGCATAATAAAAATGCTCCACATTTGCAAGTCAAATGGTACATGGGTCTCTTACTCAAAGGACCTTAACCTGGTATGTGACATCAACAGAACTTGCTGGAGAGACAGATTTGCCTCATAGAGGTTGCCCCACCTTTAGAACAAGCTTCCTATTCATGTTAAACGAAGCCCCTCATTGGCACTATTTAAGCTTAATTTGGACTATTGGATGGGTAACCAAAAGTTCACTCCAGGGGTTCCACCTATGTCCCTCTTGTACAGGGGCAATAGGTGCTGATTTCAGTTTCTGCTTGAACCAGACACCCTTGGGAAAATGGGTTGAACTTGGTTAGGCTTGTAAGGGCCCTGAGGCCATTAGCCTAGTAACCTCCTATGATCCTATGAGCCTATGAACATATGAGGTAATTTCTGCATTGCCTCAGGATGCCCATATCTACCGAGATGGTAACTAGGATAGTGGGAAAGTTCATATCCATGGCAACAGGCCCTTTTTTATTGATTAGATGGTTGCACTAAAAATATAAAGTAATGTCAGGAATATCTGGGTTTCAACTCTTGGAGCAGTGCTTGTTATTGCAAACTAGTGGCCCTGTATGCAGCTAGGTATTGGTGAAATTTCAAGGGTGCTTTTACAGGACAAATGTCAACTCAAGATTTCTGCAGCTAAGCAAGCCGCTGTCAAACACTTGTGGGGGAACTACTAAAGTAGATCCTGATTATTTATGGATGAAGTATTTAGGGAGATAGTCTGAAGTTAGGTTAGACAGCAGTTAATCAAGCAGTTCCTAATTAAAATAAATAATTAGCTTTGTCAAAAATGATGAATAATGGAAATTCACCTAATAGGTTACTACATGGCTACTACTAGTGCTAGTCTCACCACAGCTTAACCCTGTTGGGATACAATGCCCCTTTGTATCTTCTGTTACCAGAAGTAAAACAGTAGCACCAATTCCAAGATGAAAAGCAGGCCACATGCTTTTTCGTGATCAACAGTCTTGTCCCAGATGATGCAAGGGTCTGTAGGCTTGTTGTAGCCTTTTCTTGGTAGATGCCTTGAATAGCAATCAGACCAGTCAGGAAGATCCCACACTGACACTCATTGCCCAATCAAAGAAAGTCAGGAATCAATGTCTTCTGCTCCTCCTCTCATCAGGAGCAAAATATAAGCACAAATTCCAAGCTGCCACCTATGAAGAAGTTATCAAGCTTTGTAATGATCAGTAATCTCTGGGAGATAATGTCCCTTTGCCTCTTCTCTCACCAAGAGCAAAACAGAAGCATTAATTACAAGATGACTACTGAGAGGCAGAATGTGAGCTCTCCAATAATTGGCAGTCTTGGACCAGATGTTGCAAATTTTAAAGGTAAGATAGGGTAAGATGGAAAAGAGTGGCTTAATATCCTAAGAGTTGCAGTGCGTACTAAGCAGTTAGATATGAAATAGGGAGTAACTCAAATTTTGTCAATCTAAAGGGAGACCCACTAATTTTAAAAGAGCAAGACAGATTAGATTGGGGGTGGGCACGTAGTATTCTGGCCATATGGAATACAGTGGAAGGACCAATAAATTTAAATAGCTGAAGGGAGAGACTTCAAAACAATGATACTTTTGTGCTTATTGACAATAGCGAATGAAAGAGGGGGGGAAAGGAAATATGTGGCCAAATTAACATAAAGAGTGAGCAACTTTAGTAAAAGTCGAGTTTAAAAATGCAACATCAACATAGTGTGGAGAATGGGGATATTTTTAATTTCTGTGTGACTCACAAGAGACACAGCTGTGGTCTCGGCTAGTTTAAATGTGCCATTGAAAGCAGAATACAATTAAAACACAATCTAATGAAAATATACCACAATATACAAAATAGAAGAAAACAATGAAGAAATACAAATGACAAGAAAGTTATATAAGAAAAGTAAGCCTACCTTTCCCCACAGCAGTCTATGGCAGATTCTGAGTGAGTTTTCCAATAAAGCCCTGATAAAGAGAAAACTTTAGCCAAAGGAACATGGGTGGTGGACAAATCACATTTTGCTATCTTCAAAGATTTCTTGGATTTCTTGAGCAAAAACTCAGTTTTTTTTAAATTCTTTTTGAAAGATGAGTTAGCAAACTGACAAATAGAAGTTAAAATGGCTAGAATGATGGAAGACATACCTTCTCTAAGGTGGAAAGTTTCTTGGAAAGCAAGCAGCTGTCTGCACTTTTTCTGCATTTTTAATTGGTGGTGTCATTATATCACAAGCAAGAACATTGACAAAAGGCATGGTTGAAGGTCAAGCAAAATAATCACCTAATGTGTCAAATGGCAGGAAAATCTGATCCGTCACAAGAAAATACTGAGCAAGGGGAAGGAACATTGTGAGAAAGGTGGATGGTGTGTCTAAGCCTAGCAGTGAAGGAAGCACACCATAACTTTCCATAAAAATGAACCAGTAGTGAAAAAACAGAAATGTTTAGAAATAAAATTAACACACTTGCTGTGTACATGTAGTCAAATACCTTCAAAATGACTGACAGCAACCTGGGGCTGTTTCCTAATTAAATTATGCTGTTAAGCTGTGCTGTGCATAAAATGAATTGTTGGTAGTCTGGGAAAGTTTTATCTGACAAACAGTTCTAATGCCTGGGCTGTGAGTCCTAGAGATTACTGAAGATGACCCTCATCTTATCTGACCATTAGTTTTGGTTTCTTTTGCACACAGACTGTTCCAGTGGAATATGCCTCATTTTTAATAAGACATATCTCATTTGACTGTGGCAAAGTCACACAGACTACAAAAGCTGTGATTATTATTTTTCACACACATTCCCTCATGCACACATTAACACTGCTCCTGACAAGTAATTTCAGTGATTCCTTAACTTGGATAAAGTAACAAAAGTGATCAATCACTGCATTTGCAAACTGAAGCCCCCCCATATACGTTTTCTTACAATGTACACCAATGATGTTTGTGATCAAAGCAAAAAGAAATAATGACCACATTTATACTCCCTGCTGTAATGTACACGTAGTGCCCCTCTCTAACACATCATATACACATTGGTTTAAAACTGATCAAGAAAATAATATTGTGTCCCATGCTTTAACACACAACCTGCATCCACATTCTCGAAAACAGCTACTTTCTGTCTAAAGAAACATATTTTAACCTGCTGATCTCACTGAAAAGCCATACTGGTGATCATTTAACAATGATTCCTTTCACAAATCAAATTTCTCTACCTCAAGAAGAGACACTTTCTGATTGTGTGCATATATGATTTTTAAAGTGATCAATGTGAATGAAATATTGTGCACAGTAGTGCATTTAACATGTTACTATCAGACAAGTTTCACAATGACCTTGAAATCCAGAAATCATTGGCTCTTATTACGTGCGACTGCTTAAGCACACAACAAATTTAAATATATGCACTCAAACATAAGCTAGTTTCACACAATAGCAACATGCACAAAACACAATAAACTGATTTTTGCAAAGGGGCCTCATTCCTATTATTAAACATATCGGTATTAGCTAACTCGAGTAAGCAAGATTACTGGACTTGGAAAAGGGCACCTAACTTACATTCATTCAGTTATACTTGTATAAAAGGGGTTAAAAATCCTGTGGCAAGGCTTTTATTATATGTTATAGCTTGGACAGAGATGAGAATTTCTGATTAGTGATATTTCATCATCATACTCTAGCCTGAACAGAGGTTTGCCTCACTCAGTGTTTACCTTTTGAGCAGTGTTTGGGTTTGATTACACAATTTATCTGATTATTGTAAGGGTAGGCTGGTATGAGGACTGTGTTTAACCACAACCTGAGCTACCATCACAGTTACACAGAGTTACAGAAAAATTCATATAATTTATAACAAGGAAAACATCATTTATATCCAGTAGTTATGCAGAATATTATGCAAAATCCTAATCTAAAACAAATTTATGTTATTTACTTATTTATCCTTTGTTGACTGGGTTAGTCCCACTAGGCTAGCAATAGTTTTTCAGGGGAGACTAGAGGTAGTATCTATACTACTAGGCAAAACTTGACCAGGGCATCAAGGAAATTCCCAACACATTATTGTGACTGGTACACATTTTGGAGGAGCACTACCTGTTTCCATTCCATGCACAGAGGTGGCCTGGAGAAACAGGAAGGCAGATAGAGAGAGAAAGAGATGATGGAGTGGTGAAAGAAACAAAGGAAAAAGAAAGTATTGAGACCGAAGAATGTGTGCAGGATTCTGAGGAAATGTTTAAAAAAAACTGTTTGATGGGGATAAGTCATCAAATGATGGAGGTACAATTACAACCCTCCAGTTGGGAGAGTTTCAGGATGATTTACTTAAAGAAATGGTGGTGCAGAGTGAGAAAGAAACTGAAGGAGTTGGTTCTTGGGGAAACGTTATGGTGAAAATACAAAAGGGGGAGGGTGCAGAGACAATTCTGAAGAATAGTGGCAAGGTGGAAAAGAAAACATATGCAGAGAAAGTAAAAGAAGGTAAAAGTGGAGTAGCAGAAAAGAAGGCAGAAGAAAAAAAAAAAAAAACAGAAGGACATAGTAAGGATTCAAAGTAAAGAAGATAAGGTATGAAGTGTGGGACAATTTAATAACTCCTTTGGGTGAAAAGCACATGAGGTAAGAGCATTTATTCTTATTAACAAAGAGACATTTTGTGGCATTATATTTGTGAATGTTTTTTCAATGGGAATTTTTCTTGAAGAATATGAAAAAAAAAAGACTGTAACTCGTGGAATCTTTATGTGATGAAAGCATTTAACAGCCAAACAAAAAAGAAGATGCATGTACAATTTCAAACAAAGGTAGAAAGACAGACATTGAAAGGATATTTGAAAGCTTTATATAAAGAAGTACAGGATACTGTGAAAGTTTATGACAAAAGGGGTTTAAGGACTGGTTGCTGGGATTGTAATTGTTGTTGTGTCTTTCGGCTTTTCCCGGTTAGGGGTTGCCACAGCGGAACTCCGGTCTGCTAATGATTGGCAGTAGATTTTTACGTGCCGAGTTGCCGGCCCTGATGCACAACCTTCAATGAAGGTACGCCCATTCATGCATGTCTCCACACAGAAGACGCTCTAGCTGAGAATCGAACAGAACAGCGTCTTACTGTAAGGCGACAACGCTACCGCAGCACTACCACCGTGGTTGGGATTGTAATATTGTATTAAAAATAGAAAGAGAAACATTATACATATACCAAACATGATAAATGGGGAGGGGAACAGGAGAGTTGCAAAATACTGGGGACAACCCAAGCTTTTTTGTTGAAAAGAAGGACATTTGATATGTAACTGTGACAAAACAAAATGTTATATTTTTGGGGAAATGGGACATGATGCAAAAAAAGTGAATTGAAATGTTATAAATATAACAAAATTGGACATTTATGGATGGGTAAAAATGAAAATAAGAGTAAGGAAGAAGAAAAAGAAAAAGAAAGAGAAAAAATGAGTAAAGAGAAGACATTTTAGAAGGACTAGAAATAGAAGAAAAATTAGATGTGAAAAAATAATAAAAAGAACATAGAAAAAGGTTATGACATAAATGATGAAGAAGACATAAACTGTGAGGTAGTAAGAGGGAAAAATAATTCTATTGGTAAAAGGGTAAAAGACAGAAATAGATAATTTAAAGGGATAAGTACAAAAGAAAAAAATAAAGGAAACGGATGAAAAAGAATACATAAAGCTGGGAATAATGGTTAAAGTGTTTGATTCACAGACACAAAGTACAGTGTTTGAGTCTCACCTTTGGAAAAGAAATTGGTTAGGCTTAGAATGGCCTATTAAGAAAGCTAGCCCTCTAACTAGCTATGGACTTATGAATCTAGTGAATAGGGAATATGAACATTTTATAGTGCTTACTGTAAATGTGAATAGTATTAAGAATATAGTCAGAAGAATAGGAATTTTGGAGTGGTGTAATACATGAGAAAACATGGAATGAAGAAGGAAAGAGATTAGTAATACAGTTATGGAGCAACCGTATCACTATTAGAACATTTTCTAAAAATTTGTCTGAATGGTGGATAAATTTAAGGAAAAATATAAAAAATTTTTTTTACAGTGGCAATATGATGTGAGAAAAGTAGAGAAAGAAAAATATAAAGAACATATAATGATGCATTAGAATATTTAGAACATAATGATAGAAAGTACTTCGACAAAGAAAAAGAATTATATGAAAGAAATCGAGAAAAAATACAAGAATTGTTATATAAACAAAGATATTTTTACAAGGAAAAAGAGAAGAAGTAGCAAGTTACTTAAGTGGGTTAATAAAGAAAGATGGTAGTGTAATGTCAGAAATAAAAAATGCAAAAGGAGAAATAGAAGAACCCAGGAAAGGATTGTGAATATTGTAGTAGAATATGTACAAGACATTTTTAAAGAAAAAAGAAGGTAGTGGGAAAAAAACATGAAAAGTAAAAAAGTTAACAGAAAAAGAGAATAAATAGTTGGAAAATGAGATTTCTTTAAATGAGCTAGATAAAGTATTAGGACAAATAAATATAGACTCAGCTGCAGGCCCAGATGGAACAGGGTATGAAATGTATAAAAATTTAAGGGATTTTCAAAAAAAATTTTTTAAAGATTTTGAATGAATGGTAAAATGAAGGATTTATGTATGAAGAATTAGGTAGTGAAATATTAAAATTCATATGAAAGAAGGAAGATAGAAGAAAATTACAAACAGGAGATGAATAGTATTGAATAATAATGATTATAAGATCTTATTTAATGTCATGTACTAATTTTTTGTTTTAGATGTTTTTTGTTCTGTATATTTTAATATGTATTATAGAATGTCTTTGAACTTGGAGCTTTTCTCCCTGGGCCTCCACTAAAAATGGACATGTATCCATGTTGAACTAGCCCGGTTAACAAATGTAAAATAAAAATAAAAAAATAAAATAATACAAAAGAGATTTGAAACTAAAATGGAAACTATGGAAGATAGTGTATATATATATATATATATATATATATATATATATATATATATATATAGTACAAAGGGGAAATGTCATCAAGAATTATTAATGGTAGTTAGAGAAATTGTAGATGATGTTATGAACAGAAAAGAAGAAGTGAAAATTGTGATAGAAGGCCTTAATAAAGCATTTGACATAACTGAGCATGAAATCTTATGGGCGATAATGAAAGAATATAATATAAGTGAGAATGCTGGGAAATTATGTATCTCAGTCTATAGTAAAAATAAAGTAAAAATATGTGTAAATGGCTTGTTAAACCAAGATGTACATATGAAGAGTGGTGTAAGACAGGGATGTCTAATGAGATGTATCTTCTTTGCATTAGTTATGAATGTGATAGTATGTGAAATAAATTTTAAAATGAAGGAGGTGGGGTACATAACACCTGAAGGGTTAAGAACTCCAGTTCTGTTAACATATGCAGATGCCATTATAAAAATTACAAAAACAAAATTTGGATAAAATAAGCATGAATGAGTGTCTAGAGATGAGAGAGATGCTTTTACATGAAAAGTAAAGGTTTAGGTGATGTAGTAAAAATCAGGGGGTATATATTTTACAATGAAATGTCTGTAAGTATAGCATTTGGAAATAAAGATGTAAGTAGACGTTAATGGGAAAAACAATAGAAGAAATAAAACAAATGTCTTTTCTGGAGAATATATCAATTATTGTTCAGAAAAAAGACTTATCTGATAAATTCAGAATGGATGGTAAAATAGCAAACTTAGCAAGTGCACTTATGTAGTCATCAGCATTTGAAAAGGAATTATTGAAGATATATATTTTTTTCAAATGAGGACATAAAAGCAGAAGCCAAAGTAGCTCCAATTGCAGAAAAGATCAAAGAAAACAGATTATGGTGGTTTGGGCACATGTGTAGAAAGGCAGAAGACAATCTGGTGAGGAAGATTTGAGACAGGCAGGAAGAAGGTAAGAGGAAGTAAGGACATCCAACAAAGAGGTGGAGGGATTGTGTGAAAAAAGATCTGCGACAGTCAGGCCCGAGTGTTGAAAAAGGCAGGAGTGTGGCACTGAATCGAGAGAGCTGGCAACAGTTAACATGATATCCCAACCCATGTAGAAAAAAATGGGAAAAAGGAGGCTGATGGTGGTGATGATATTTTTTTCATTTATATAGAGTTCTAGATCAAACGCAGTAAAAAGAACAGTTTTGTATGTCAATAAAGAAGGAGGAGTTTTTGGGTTAATTAACTCAGTGATATGCACTGCTTCATTAAATATGTACAATGTGTTAAAGTGGCTAAATGAAAAATATAAGAGATTAGTAGTAAAACTATAAATGTATGATAAATGTTAGCATATAGAAAAAAGAGTAAAAGAGAAAAAGAATGTATAAATGAAGAAATAAAATATTACCAAGAAAAAAAATTTTGTGGATAATAAAAAATTATGATATAGAAAAAGATAGAAAAGTATGTTATAAGAATGTAATGATAAAACATTACTATGTTACTATGTAAAACCATGGGAAAATCTAACAGATGAAAATAATGAAAGCTATAAAAATAAGAAGCAAATGGTGTAATCAAAAAGTAAAATGTGAAGATTTTTTGTGGGGACTGGTAATAGATAAATTGCCAGTAAAAGGGAATATACCATACAAAAAGAAAAGTGACAGGATGTGTTTACTTTGTCAAGAAGAAGAAACTACAGAACATGTGTTTTTGAAATGTAAAAGAGTAAAAAAGTTATGGAGAAACTATGCACAGAAGATTTTTTTAAGATATAAAAGAAGTGAATAAAATAAATACGGATATGATTACATATAGATATTATAAGAACAGAAGTAAAGAATATGTTAAAATAATAGATACAAAGTTATTTTATATTATATGGAATGAAGGAATAAATGACATTATGTTTAATGGTAAATGGATTTTAACAAAAATATTAAGTAAAATCAGATGGTGGTTATGAAAGAAGGAGTGGGTGTCTAATACAGATAAAAATTTAGAGCGATTGTAAAGAAAATTATGAATATGTGTAAACAGATTTGTATATGTATATATTTGTACATATGTAAATATTTGCAAATATGTAAATATTTTGTAAATAAGATTTTTTTTGCATATAAATAAAGGATCCCTACTCTTTTCAGTATGTTAATAGTTTTGTAGGTGCCTTGGGATTTTTTACATCCACCTGAGCTTCCACCAACTCAAGCAGTTGGAGCATTGGTTTAATGTTTCATCCAAAAGGCAACACACTTGGGATTGCAGAACCCCCTTTATGCTGCACTGCAGTGTTAGTAATCAATCTACCTGGTGTGTGAATATAACCGACAGCCTTCTGAATTAAAGCCAAGTGTGCTATCTGTTGCACCACTGACACTGATAAATAGAAGTTAACTGTAGTAAAAGCACATATAATAATCCTAAACTATCAGGGCTTCTTAAGCATGGTGAAAAATTTGTAGACTCTACAAAGTTTAGCTGTAACACGTTTGTTAGTGATATGCTCATTTGTAAGCTCAAGATTTACTTTACAAAGTTAATGAATTACTCTTCATAAAGTTTTTGATATTTTTAGTTTTTAGGAATTTTTATTTATAAGAAATTATGTGTATGCAAGATGAGGATTATGGAATGTTTATGTGTATTTGTGGATGAGGAAGCTGGGTGAATGCCTAAGAGACTTTTAAATTTATGCCACATGACAGTTAGGGAACACTTATCCTAAACTGGTGGATGGAGAGGTAGCATTACTATGAGAATGTATATCCTTTGGCCTGGTGCTACACTAAATTACTGACTTCTGGAATGGTGCATCATGCCTTGTCAGGGTGAGAATATGCATTCATATATTCTTTTCTGCTCACCCCCTTTTAGATAAATTCAGCTATTCTATCATTGTTTGTGTCTCTTTTATATAAATTGAATACCCATCTGTTAGTACTGAGGTCAGGAATATAAGCTTATTATATTCTCCCAGATCTCCTTTTTTTGAGAGGGGTGGTATGTGGCCAGGGAAATACTTTATTTTTGCCCTATGTGCTCCTTCACCAGTGGACTCTTGAATGGCAGGGCAAAATGGAGTAGGGTATGGTTGGCTCTATATTTGATCATCAAAACAGCAGAATTACGAATGATCTAATATCGAACCCAGTATCACGAATGCTGAAAACAGCGAAGCTGTACGAAATCGAATTCTTTCCTAGGGAAAGAATTGGTTGGCCATTGGTGTAGCTTTGCTGTTTTCAGCGATGCAGTGGAAAATTATGGGTTGGGTTAAGGTAAGTGTGTGATTGTGCGTACGTTCAGGTTAGGGCACAGGTTGGGTGAGTTAGGGTTAGGGCGCGGGTCAGGTAAGTGTGCGATTGTGACAGCATTTGGGGATAGGGGCAGGTTAAGTGAGTTAGGGTTAGGGTGTGGGTGAGGTGATTGTGCGATAGTGAGAATTTGGGGTAAGGGACGGGTTAAGTGAGTTAGGGTTAGGGCATGGGTGAGGTGAGTGTGCGATAGTGATGGACCTTAGGGTTAGGGTATGGGTTAAGGTAAGTGGATAGATAGTAGTGTATGTGCAGTGTAGTTTAGGGTTAGATGTAACTTTTAAATGTATGTGTGTGGATTGCTGCTTTTTAGTGTGCTTGTGGTGTGTGTGTGTTTCTCGTAACAGTAAATTTTTTCCCTGGGAAAAAATTTGCTGTTTTGAGATTTCGATATTGTTAGGGTTTGGGTTTTGCAGTTTGACGTTATGGCATTTGATAATGAGCTGTTTCAATGATCTGAAATAGACCCGGGTATGGTTAACTTGCATCTTCCCAGATGTTGCCACACATTTTTTTAAATGGCTATTGGCTTGGCTTATGTCTTATATTTGGCAAATCAATTATACATGAATGTAATACTTAGTGTAAGGTTAAGTGCATCATTTTTCCAAAGGCATTCCTAGAGTATGTTAATATGTTTTAAATATTCTACATCTGTTTTATAGCTATTTATTTGTGCCATTAGCTGTATATGGAATTTTGCATCACTACATTTATATATTTATTGCTGCCAAGAAAAGATTTAACATATTTAAAGTGTGAGGCTATATTAGTATTGAATGAGGGATGACAGGTGGTTCACATGTGTTTCTGGTAGCTCACCTGCTGTTCACACAGTTCAGATCATCTTTGAATTCTTTCAGTTTAGTACAAATGGTGCTTAGGGTTTTGTTTTGGAATGTCAGTGAACACACTATCCCCGGGAGTCATGAAGCTTGCGCCAGGCGCCGGAGTAGCGTTGGCGATCTAGCGCCAAATATGGCCACCGAGCAATTCAGGTATGAGCTGTTTCCATGTGCACAACCAGCGTACACCAGAGCTGCATAGCTCCTGGCGCATGTATGCTAATTACCCTAGGTGCAGCAGTGTAGCATGCAAATGAAGGTATATAGCGATTCATGAAGTGGTGCAGGCATAGCGTAAGCATGAAGAAATGTAAACCAAAAAAAAACGGTTTACATTTTGTCAAACATAAAATCGGAGCCATGAAAGCGGACCTAACTTATGTATTATAATGTTAATATATGCCAATGGCTAAATATATAGCCAATGGCATAAAAAAAATGCACAACACATAAAAAATAACATTCAATGTTACGGCCACACTAACGCAAAGTAAAACCGCAGTGCATCTGTGTGCAAATGGGATCACAAGGAAAATATATTTAGATGTCATAAAACTGCAATGTAACACAATTCATGAATTCCCCATAATAGTCAATGGCACGCATGCTACACCACAACCTACAAGGGTTGCTAAGGGTCTATGAAAGTGTTCTGCGCGGTAACTAGGAATTAGTAGTCAATGCCATGCAAATGAGTCAAGTAATATTGAATCGCAAACGCCCTGCCGGCATAAGGATGTATCACACAGTGTACAACATGGTGTACAACACGGAGGAGTGGCCTGGATGTAAACATGACATCAAGAGAGGGGTGCGCCACCGTATCTGTAAGCACATTGGATCATTGCTAATCTGGGTTACTGTTGCTAAGCAAAGCCGCAGGATAGGGGTGTGGAAGTAGCCATAGCTTTGCTTAGCTGAGAGCACACAAGGTAACCGAAAGTGCATGTGAACATGGATGAAAACGTGCTTGAAACCCGGTAAATGGCTGTGCGTGGCACACACCACAGCTGAAACAGGAAGGATACAGGAAGACAATAAGAAAATGCTGCAGCATGGTAATTGGAGTACAAATGAGTAATTAACACCTAGGAACTCACAGTGGGCCATTGACAACAGCAAACAAGGCTGCTAGCAGCTACCTGCAGAACAGGAAAGGGGAGGTGCTGTACAGCAAAGAAAATAGAACTGTCACAGCAGAACAAAGCAAACTTGAAGTAGATCAGCTACATAACACATTTCCCATCACAATCCTGGGTTGTGAAAGTACAAAACAAGAAAGTCGGCAGCTGGATGCATGCCTGACAATGGGAGGGGAATCACGTTGGAAATTGAAGTAAAGGGCAATAGATGAATCATGGCAGCCAAGCATAAGTCAACATCAAAGGCCCCACAATAACAGTACCTGATGTAAAACCAGTAATTAAGATACCTCACAGCTGGAATTGCACAAACACACCCAATTACACCAGCATCATCCATTGCACAATAATATAAGGTGAGAAAGCCCCACACACACACTTGTGTATTCCCAGACACTCTGCACCATTGGTGTATACAGATGGGGAACTTTTAATATGTACATGTTAGGGGCTGCCATAGCTTTGATTCACCAGCATGTGTTGGAGACTGACGGTGGTGTGGAGGATGATGCTAACAACCATCTCAGGCACCGGAGGAGGAGAAGAGTGTTCAGACCCAGGGTAACCTACCAGAGGCTACATGATCTGGAGATAGTAGAGTGTTACAGGGTGGACAGGGATATCATACAGGAACTTGTTGAGCTGTGCTGGCCATGCCTCAGAGCCAGAAGTAACAGAGAGGAACCCATCCCAGTGGACACGAAGGTATGTGTAAACTTGAGAATACTAGCCACAGGTACCTTCCAAAGGCCAACTGGGGATATCATGGGGATCTCACAGGCATCAGCATCCAGGGTATTCCACCAGTTCCTGGATGCCATGTTACCACATGCCAATGAGCACATATACTTCCCCTGAATGCAGGAGGAGTTGGCCAGCAATATGCATCTCTTCCACTGTGTGGCAGACTACCCAGAGGTACTGGGTGCAATAGACTGCATGCACATACACATCAAGTAACCACCCAGTGATCAGGGTAGGCACTACATAAACCGCAAAGGATACCCCTCTATCAACTGCCAGGTTGTGTGCAATGCCCAGGGCATTATCATGGATGTGTGTGCTGGCAGCCCTAGAAGCTATCATGACTCCCACATCTGGCATGCCTCACAGCTGTATCAGGTATTTGCCAGGGGGGACATCCCATATGGCCATCTGGTGGGGGATGCTGGCTATGCACTGGAACCATGGATGATGACTCCCATCAGAAATGCACACACAGCCACGCAAGAATGGCATAATGAGGCACACGCAGAAACCAGAATCATCATAGAGCGTGTGTTTGGGATACTGAAATCATGGTTCCGTTGCTTGGACATATCTGGTGGAGCCTTTCAGTACTCTCCAGGCACGTGTGCCCACATCCTCATAGTATGTGCCATGCTACACAATATGATCCTGCAGAAACAGCTGCAGCAGGGACAGAATGGTGAAGGCCCTCACAGCCCACCACCATTGCCAAGGGACCCACAGGCACAGAGGGACTCAGACCACGAATACCCTGTGCTAGCCTCAGTAGGCAGACAGAGGCGTACCTAGTATGCCCATGCCTTGGCAAAAAGGGGGAACATATAGCACACACACTGACAGTGTAGGCACTCATGGACTGACACCTTTCTCCACCTGCACACACAGCAAACATGGATGGCACACAAACACGACCACCTGTAAATTGTCAAGTATAGGTGGTCTACTGTGTGCATCCTACATAGGTAGCCCGCTAGTACAAGGTAAGTCAATACCTGAACAGTAAATTAAGCTATCAGCATGTTTCCATACTGTATGTAGAGGTTCATAGATACATAGGTAGGTACATGCCCAACTGCCCGAGGCCACTCATAAGCATAGGCAAAAAGTGTGTGCTGTCGCCACCCCATCGATTAACTAACTGTCCCTCTGTGGAGCAGAGCCAATTGCAGGATCCCTGGGGTGTATCCACTGTTCCCCACCCACTCTGCAAGGATTCCCTGGAGTGTTAGTGAGGGGTTTTGTCTAATGTAATCAGGGATGCAGTTCCAAATAATGGGGAGATTCCCTGACAGGAATCTTCTCAGATGTTTACATGTTACATAGTATACCTTAAACACAGCTTGCATATATAGGTAGTATTCCACAGAATAATAAACATGTGGAACACACAACCGCTGAAATGTGCGTTAATCACCCTTGCACTACCAGTGCCTGTTCTGAGAGGTAAAACACCACTGCCAGGATTAGAACACGCAACCATGTACACAATCATCACAATAACATACCACTATGCTACCTGAGCTGTACCAATGGCAGTTGTGTATACTGACAGGACAAAACACAAAAGGTAGGAATGTGTGGAAATAGGCCAAACCGGCATGTACCCAATGAAAGGTGTATGTTTTATATATATATATATATATATATATATATATATATATATATATATATATATATATATATATATATATATATATATATATATACATACATCATCATATATAGAGTGAGAGAGAGAGATATATGTCAATATATGGGGATATACATATATATGTAGATATATAGATAGGTTAACAACATCTACATAACCATGGAGGTACATATAAATGGGATACCTATCACATACTGACTGCTTTACATACCAAAGTGCGTAATCCCGAGCCTTAAGGACCAAAAGAACACAGTACCGAAACACCAGATGTGCGAGGTTTAAAATCACGATGTTAAGGGACAGTTAGTCAGTGCTTCTGGTGTTGTGGTTCAGGTAGGTTACTGTGTGTTTCTGAGGGCTGTAGTGTGTGTAAGTGTGTGTTCTGAGTGTGTTGTGTGTTCTTGGGGGACTGTAATCTGTGGGTTAGCTTTGTGCGCCTGTCTGTGTGATCTAGGAGGTAGAATATTAAAGTAGGGGGTGTGGGGGGCACAGACACCTACATGGGGGGTGTAGGGGGGCTTGGCCACCTGCTCATATGTAGTTAGGATGGTTTGTTTGGATGTGGTGGGTAGCAGTGTGTGTGTGTGTGTGTGTGTGTGTGTCTGTGTGTGTGTGTGTTCCATATTCATGTTACTTTCATGAGTTACTGTCGCTGTCGGTAATGTGGGGTGTGGGAGTCTGAGCCTGGTACTGTGGGCGTCGGAACTGTGTGGTGTCGGGATTCGGTAGGTATCCCATATACAGCGGTTGAAGTGTTCATATATGAGTATAACATGGACCATAGCAATCACACATTCCGCCACGACCAACCTTTATGAACAAAGGATATGGAGAGTATATGCCTATACACTATTACAAATATGTGCTATGGACATGAGCCATTGATAGTGTTACCACCTGTCCCACTTTGTGAGGGACAATCCCTCTTTGGACAGTTGTGTCCTGACCAAATATATTAAACGTGGCAAATGTCCTGGGATTGTAGGACATAATTATGTCCCATATGTAATGTAATAGTTGCATACAATAGTTCTTTCTGTATCTAAAATACCTACATGCTACAAGAAACAGGATAAGCAACTAAACTGCTACAAGAATAAGCTTATATTTAGGCAAGAAAGGAAAGTTCTATCCCTTGTACTGACCATGGGTTTGTGTCGGCCTGTAAATTCTGATGTGTGTCCCGAAAATGTCCCACTATGGTCATATGAAAAGGTGGCAACACTATCCAAAGAGGGTCAGTCACCAACACAACTACAATGACTGCAAATATATATGACAGAAATACACGGCTTTCATGTAGCAACACTTTATTACATTCTGATGTGTTGCCGAAAGGATTCAAGGAATAACATCATCTGCATGCTATACAGGAACCACTTAACAGTGCCTTAATGAATCAGCCTGCAATTACTATAGTATTAGTCCACTAAAGGATAGGTGTTCAAATAGGGAAGGAACCCTCATGCACATATCGATTATGTATAAAAGCAGTTCCTACACATCTGCATCTGCTATGCACACCCACCAACATCACCCCCACACCCAAACAAATTACAATACAAACTGTAATAACATCACAAATCATTCACTCACTGTACGACATCTGCAGAAGCCTTAACATACCTTGTCAGAGACACACTAACATGGCCCTATGTGAAATAGTTGCTGTTATACAATGGAACAGCTGCTGATGTTACAGGGTTTGTTTGCACTAATCCTGTTTCAGAGGGTTGTGTGTACACCGGGATGTGTTACCAATTACTGAGTAACAGCACAGTATGATACACATGTACACCAAATCAAGGATGTCTGGTGAGCACACTGTAAACCACATAACAGTTCATGCATAGCCATACAGCCTTGAGCTGCCCAAACATCCTTGCCAGACTTAAACATCTGCAGAAGTATCAGGTGCAAACAAACCCTGCATAAGTAGCAATGTTCTGAAATATAACAGCTGTACTCACATGTAGAACAAAATCGTCTAGCCATTACACACAATCCCCGGTAGTCATGAAGCTAATATATCTCTGTCTGTCTCCATATAACTGTTGAAATACATCACAAACAACACATCCAGGCTGTCTTCCTCGAAAGTAAGGCAAACGGACAACGCCCAAAAAGAGTACTCAGTTATACACCACTGTTGCCATGGTATCGGCTAATGGAGTAGCTGCACAGCTGATGTGCATCTAATTAACTACTTTGGAACACCAATTGGTGGTTAGGATACCACATGTTACCGATATTTAACTAGAAAAGGATGGCTTATCACACAGTTAAACCATCCGTATATACCAGCAGAACGTTACAAAGAAGATTGAAACACAAACTGAAAAGGATTGAATCAACAGTCAACGACACCTCGGGTTACTAATAAGGTATGTAGAACAGTCAGTATGTATGTGTATTTAGTACCTGTTCTGTAATATTTAAAGTGCATGCAATCCATATAGTGGAAACAGTTATCTTGTAGTGATGTATTGTTGAGCATAGTAACGCTTGTAGTATTTGTGTGTACAGCTGTAGGTCACAAGGCAAACACTGCATACACCACAAGGGATGCTATATAAGGGCTTTGAACACAAATATTCCTCACCAGCCGCTGTCAGTGGCAGGGCTGGTCCAACAAGTATGTGCTATAATAGGGGATAGTATATGGTGATATATTGTAACAGTAGCAATATGTATGGGTGTATTACTGAGAATAACATGTCGAAGGTTGGCCCACTGTGCAATTATGATTTGCATTGTGGGATATTGTGCCAATAACAGTGTAATGTACAGTATTGTAGGCAGATATGTATTACAAGTTACATAGCATTACTGTTATGTTAGGCAAACATTAGTTATGTCTATTGGCATTTACAATACACAATAACAGGATACATATGACTTTTAGTCAGCCGACAGTTTATCAGCATGATAGCAAAGTAAAATGGAAGAGCTAGTTAACTATCCATGCACATAAGACATGTAATAAGTGCAAAGGTAGGTACTAGGCTGTCTTACCAAGGGTATTTATAAGCCTAGCTAGAGTGTGTTGGCTTTTGCCACCCCCATAAGTTAGTTCCCTGTGCCTCTGAATGGCAGAGCCATTAGTTCCCTGTGCCTCTGTCCAGCAGAGCCACTGCAGTGATCCCCAGGGTACATGCCTGTCTCCCATCCACACGTCAAGGTTTCCCTTGAAGAGTGCTAGTGAGGGGCCCTGCCTGATGTACATTGGAACCATGTTCCAAAGCATGGGGAGTGTCCGGGTCAGGAATCTATCCGTCCAGCACATCCTAGTCATCGTTGTGGTTAGGTGTATATCCCTAGAGCATGTGGCTCTTAGGGGCCTCTGTTTAGGTGGAGCATATCCAGCAATACTGGGTTGGACATGGGCCTTGTATGTCAAGCAGAGATCACTTGTGAGTATGCGGTATGCAACCAAGTACAGCTGGAGTTTCTTAGGTTGGGCTACATAGGTCATCTGTTTGAGGTCAGTAATCCTCTTGGTGTGGTACTGTTGTGGTCTTCCAAGCTGTTGCAGTTGTCTTGTAAGGTATATCCCAAATGGTGTGTTGTATCCTTTAATGGGTCTAATAAGTCATGAGTAGAGAGGCACAATGGCCTCCTTTGATCTGGATGCGAATCCATTAGAGATTACGGGGGCCACGTAGAAGGATATTCTAACCACCTTGTCATTATGGGTATCAAAGGAGAGATTGCTATCTACTGGGGTTCCCAGATCCCTTATTACCTTTTCTGTATGTAAGGGACTAGCACCTATGTGGTAGTCCACGGGTAATTAGTTATATCCAAAGGGGATGACTATGCACTTTTTGGCAATCAGCTTGAGGCCATGATATTGACACCAGGTATCCATCTCAGTGCGACCCTTCCAGAGGGTGTCTGTAACAGCTGGGGAAACAATTATGTCCCCTAGTTTGCAGTCGTCTGCAAACCTTTTCAGCCAAAGCCCTCCTGTGCTTGCCTGTACATCAGAGAATTATATACCGAACATGAGGGGTCCTAGGACTGAGCCCTGGGGGACGCCACTTGTAACTGGTATACAGTTGGACCTATGGTATGCAACTCCCACTGTGTAGGTTCTGTCCGTGAGCCACTTTGCAAACCATCACATGATGAAGGGGTTAATGTTCAGGCGGATGGGTATGTTGATAATACCGGAATGAGGAATGGTGTTGAAAGCCTTTGAGAGACCTAGGTAGGCTGTGTGGACCTCCTTACCCTCATATAATGCCTTGGTAACTGTCTCTAAGAAGTCCACCAGGTTTAGGAGGCATGGTCTGCCCTTAACAAAGCCAAACTGGGAGAGGTCAAAGGTTTGGAGGTACCCAATGTCTCTGTGACTGAGATCCATGATGTGCTCCCTAGCCTTGCAGACCAGGCTAGTCAGGCCTATAGGGCAATAGGTCCCATGGTCCGTTATAGTGCCACCTTTGTGGAGTGGGATAACTGTTGCTGTGTGCCATTCAGGGGGCACAAAGCCTGATGCGAGGCTATTATTGAACATGGTGCATAGGTGGGGAGCCAGTACGTTCTGATGTTCATGTAAAACGTAGCCTGGGATGTGGTCCGGTCCCATGGATACTGTGATATTGGCTTTAGAGTGTGCAGCTTTGAGAGGAAGAGGGGAAAGGTAGCACTGAACCTATCTGCCAGGATGTTGGCAATATCAGTTGGTTCTGTAATGTTTGTGCCTTTGTGCTGTAACTCAGAGCAGATCTGTGTGTTAACATCGAGATATTTGACATAGCTATAGAATGCTTTGTGGTTGTTGTTGGAATTAGTGGTGGTTTTGTTTTCATAGCTAGCTTTGGAGGATCTTATAAGGGATCTCACCTGGGAGCTCCTCCACGCATGGGATTGTACTCTCTTTTGCAACAGTGTCTTCCTCCTGTAGTACAGTTTGTTTATGGCAGGGGACCACCAGATTGGTTTCCTTAATTAGGAGTATAGCATCTTGGTTCTGTTTGGGATAGCACAATCCATGTACTCGTGTAAGTGCTTATAGAGTGCATTTGTGTAGGATTCAGCAGTTGTAACAGTATTGTCCATCTGCATGGGTGTCATGACGTTCACCAAATCTGTCTTAAGAAGCATGAAGTTGGCTTTATAGACATATTATACTGTGGTTCCCTTAATGTGGGGTGGGAGTGGGATGTGGATATCAATGGTGTTCAGCTCATGGTCGGATCAGACCAACAAGGAGTTGACTTCAGGTGTGGAACACCGGTCACTCATGTTGGTAATGCCTAGGTCTAGGATATTATTGGCCCTGGTGGGTGTGTGGATATGTTGATCCAGGGCATTGGTGTTTATGAATTCCAGAAAGCGCTGAGCTAATGAGTTGGTACACGAGTAGTTTTCTCAGTTAATGGTGGGGTAGCTTCAGTGAGACTATGTGAAGAGTGTGTTGTGGTGCGAATGATTACCTTCTCCACATGACTGTTAGGGTCAGGCTTGGTTGGAGAGAGCTTTACCTCCAGTTTGGCTAGATAAGTGCATCTCTCACAGGTTGTAGTGTTGGGTGGTAGGCAGAGACTGTTGTCTTTGTACATCAGGCAATGTCTACATTGCCTCAAGATGTCCAGATTCATGTGATAGACAGGAGAGAACACTGGCAGCTGACCCTTGGACATGCCTGAATATAAAACTAATTTCCCCTAGATAAGTGAGGAAAGTGAGTACAATAGCTATTTTACTCTAAGCAAGTGAGAAAAGTATGTACAAAACCTGTTTACATCTAGGTAATGAGGAAGATTGAGTGCTATAGTAATTAGAAGCTTACGTAGTGCTTACAAGTTCTGAACAAGTGCTGAGCATGAATAAGCAATCCAGATAGGGTCTTGGATAACATAAACACACAGCCCCCCTCCCCCCGACAGGTACACAATCATATATCCATGTACACCACAGGGCCCCTGTACTCACAACTATGCAGGTAGAAGCTGCACTCAGGCTGCATGGGACCTGTCCACATCACAGGTTGTATCATACACATCTGGCAAAACAAGACACACTCCACGTACACATCATGTAAAACATAGCTCCATGTCAGGCTGTGTACACACTGACTGGTGCACACCAACAGGTATCACAACCCACAAAGGGGAGACACCACTGATAATGGGAAGTACTGCACTACTACCCTGCTGAGTCTGGTCTGAAAGGCCATGAACCTTGATCAAATAATCGATGTCAGCAGTACAGATGTAGATGACAGCAAGGTTGATTTCACACTGCATATCATAACCTTGCCATGTCATAGGACATCATCACCCATACTGTGTTCCACCTACACTCGGTATACTAGATGTACATTCCTATGTCACAGGAGTGTTTTGCAATGGGACTACCGGCAGAACCAACACTACAGAAGGTGTCTGAATAATACATGCTCATCACACCAGTGGCAGCTACAGTAAGACAGGGTTAATTAATTGTATTCCCCCTCATTGTAGTCCATACCTCACAGACAAACAGAAGGCATCTGCCTATTGAAGTATGCGAATGACTATGACCCAGGAGCAATAGCCGACTCAAGAGTGTTGTGGACAACATACAGAAGGGGCTTTGTGGGTGAGGTGTGTGTGTGACATATGGCCACAATCTGACAGCTACATATTGCATTGTCACCCCTATGTTAATAACCATGTACCCATGAACTACCACCTAGGCAGAGGTCAACATAATGGACACTTGTGTGTAAGGGATGCAGCTGGGCAGTTGTCTTTCCTGTGATAGCTACGTCACCACACCTGTCAGGTAGTCATATGTGGCAACCCTAATAATGACAGGGTGCCATCCATGAATATAGAGATCATTGTCCAGCCATACACAACACTCAAGTGACCCATATCAGATCACATATTTCCTTTAAGGGGTATTGGCCATGTGCAGATGGCCTACACCAGCCTTCCCATTCCCCATCTCCACTATGTAGCATGATGCATACTCTGAATAAATCCATGTCCAACCCAGTGATGTTGGACATGCTACACGTACACATCCTGATCTCAAACACATACTTCATGGACATCCACCTTCCACATGCTGGAAAGATCCTTGTCCCATACACTTTACACAGTCCTGCCATACTATGCATTCCTGCCCGTCAAACTGCACATCACTCCTCTCTCAGACATGGTGTGATAACCACATGGTAAATGTATCTTTAACCCTGTGGATCAGTAATGTGGCACTGCTCCACCTGGCCCGAGAGACCCGCCTGTCGGCTACTGCCAGGTAACCTTTCATCCTAGATTCATACATGGACCATGGCATATAGCCTACTAGTTGACTCTGACTGTACATGCTATAGTTGATATCCATCCCTGCAAATACCATCTGGCTATCCAGTGTCCCATGTGTATCACATGTGCAACACAGGTGATACATGGCAGGATGTTGAATTGCTGTACAGTGCCATGTAGATGTATATGGCAGAACACATACATGTGAAACCTTATGTGAGCAAGTCTGCAGGGTCACAGATCATGTCTGTTAAGGCAGTGTAAGTCTTTATATGTGACATATACACAGCATCAAGGTCGACTGCATTAATGTGGACACATCCAGCCATGTGCTGATAGGTAGGAACACCAGTATAGGCAAACAGACATGCCCACATCAACAGAGCATCCACATGGAGTATGAGCAATGTAATCAGGTGACACACACACATATATGGTGATAATATCCACTCACCATTGTCACATGTGTGACACAAACACGTCAGTGTCATGTAGATTTTCAAATACAACTATTTAAATGTAATAAATGCAATACACATGTATGTTCAGCTGTAGCTCTGTATGTCTCTGTGAGTTACTGTGACCTGTCTCCATCATTATGTCTTTCACGTATACCACGTGCAAGGCTACCTCCTTTTACACGCTTGGAGGATGAGGCCCTCATCCCATACCTACTCGACAATCATGATATCCTGTTCAGTCATGTGCCACAGGATGCACAGCAGCGGGATGCCCTGTAGATGGAACTTCGCAGGAGGGTTAATGATGTGGGTGGCCACATCCGCACATACCAGCAGGTGCGCAGACACTGTACAGACCTCATTCATTGGGCGAAACAGCATGTGAATGCAATCACCAGGGAACAAGGTGCAACAGCTGGTGGACCACCAACCCAGCCCCCACTCACACGTACCGAGGAACTACTGGCCAACCTGGGAACACCTGCAGAACCACATCCACAAGCCTTAGCCAATATTGTGGAGGTGGGTGTCTCTCAACCACTGAGCCTGGAGTTGCCTGGTAAGTCAGTACTGCACCTATAACAACTATATTCCATATAGTTGCATGTGTCACTGTACAATATGTAATATAACATCATATGCAAGGCATTTATACACACATGCTGCATACTATAGTATGCTACTCTGTGTATGCACACATATGCATACACCATAGTATAGTCTAATGCACTGGTGTATGTGTTAATATGCACATTGCACCCTGTAGCCATCATACAGGTGTGGATAATGTTCATTCTGCTGTGTTACTCCTATTTAGGTACCTCTGGCATTCCGCTGTGACAGCAGCCCGTTTCAGGTGAGACTGTTGTTATTTATCAGGCATCGTAGATCTATCTGTCATGTGGCCATTTACATGTACACATAATGTATGGTCCTGCCACAATATACAGGTCGGACCTGCAATGCATCACAATGCCTACCCATGTGCAACACTTGCAAACTATGTGAATCACCTCACCGACATGAATCCTCACAAACTGTCATTGCCAGATGTGTGGACAGCTGTGCATACAATGGTGGAGGTGCTGTTCACTATAGCGACATGTACTACAGATCAGAACTACACATGTGGGGAATACAAACAGTACTACACAGTGGGCTGGAGTATGGCCAGCCCACAGGATTCACTGGTGTGGATCATAGCCCTGCTATGAATGTCACACAATGTGATGTGCTATCTTGACATGTCCATGACATCTAGTGGCCTGGCTGCAACACTGCCTAACTAACCTGAAAACATATCCCACATACCACCCCTTGTCTGCATAACCCTGTCGTCAGTGGAGCATATGACATCTATGGGTGTATGTCATATGGGACAACACAGACATGTGAAATAGATGCCCATCACAATAATTTGGCCAACACATGTACACACGTGAGCATGGAGATTGGCCAGAGACATGAAGCAACACACACAGTAGATGTGATGTGCTTGTGTGTACACCCTGTCGTACAATGGCTACATATGGTTTGACTATGGCCTTTGTGTAATGGTTATATTGTAGATGTGGAACACTAGACATCCTACAGGCCTGTGCACATCTTGTGTAGGTGTGACATCAATCTGCCATATAAGATGTGTTGAACATCTTGAGGGTGTCACAACATGACAGCAGTCACTGTACAGTATCCACATCAGCTCACAGATACAGTACATTCCCCTTGCTGGTGTCGGGCATCAATGTCAAACTTGCCCCTCATGTGTGTGTGTGGTACACAAATGTCATGTGGGACATAGTATACCGACGTGTTCACCCTGTCTGGCCATAGTTGCCAGGCAGCAGCAATATGGATGCAGATGTGCGGGGGTGTCATCCGTATACCCTTCAATGACCTGTGTCACTACTTCCACATCATGGTTTAGTGTGTATACACCTCAGTGACGTGGGTCACATTCCACAGTATATATGTATTGTATCTGAACACAGTCATGGCTATGAACTGTGTCTGTAACTCACACTGCATAGCAGTAGAGACACCTCATGATTCCCTGCAATAGCCATGCACATCAGCTAAATGTGCAGTATATCTGTAGGGCGAACAGACAACACTGCATTGGGACACCATTACCCCACTGTATATTTGACAGGACACCATTGTGTTAAACATGTATGCATGTCATTGCACACGTCAGCAGATCACATGTCATACTACATGTGATTGTCAAGGTCATATGCCACACATCAGGCAGGTGTACTGTTAACCTGTGCTGGTCTACATGGTGTAACACAGGGATGTATGCTAACTACTACTATGATTGTGTAATTTGCATGCCGTCTGCTATGACACATGCATGTGCAACCCAGGGATGTATGATAACTACCACTATTATTATCTGCACTGCATGCCATCTGCCGTATCACATGCATGTTGCATGCCTTCTGTCATATCACATGCAGGGATGTATGATAACTACCACTATTATTGTCTGCACTGCATGCCGTCTGCCATATCACATGCATGTTGCATGCCTTCTGTCATATCACATGCATGTGTGTGTGTGTGTGTGTGTGTGTGTGTGTGTGTCTATTGTATAGATTGTAATGTACAGTTCTTGTCTGTCCTCACATGTGATGTAGGTACGTTGCCCTCCTGCAGTACATCTGATGTTAGTGTCCCCACAGACTCTAGCAGTGATGATGAACGTATGATTGAGGCACAGGCAGAGTTGTCAGGGGCTGAAACTGTGCCATTGGTTGCCATTTCAGCTGTACCCCCCTCATCCCCGCACACAGATCCCATGCCTGCACACACCCCATCACCAGTGGCCATAGAGGAAGGACAGTTGGCACTTACTAGCTTGGAACAGGAAAGTGTGGGGACTGTGGAAGGTGTGCCTGCACACCATGGTGTCAGCCAACTGACTGGTGGTGCCCCACACAGGCACATGGCCAGTGCTGCTCATAGGTGGACCTCTGGCCAACATGCTCCTGCAAGACAGAGCGCAGCAGCTGGTGTCACCAGATGCATGTTTCAGGCTGTAATAGAGGCACAGGCACATGTTGAATGGCACAACAGAGAAGATCAGAGGCTTCAGAGGGCTGCTGTCCGTTCTTTAAACAACAACATCTAGGCAATGGTAAATGCTCAACAGCAGACTGCTGAAGCTTTGGATAGACGGTCGGGTGATATGGTTGGAGTCCTTGACCGTGACATGACAATCTGTGAGTGTGAGCTGTCTGTGTTGGAACATCTGGTAGGAGTGAGGCATTAGGCACATGGATGTAGGCCTGCTACATCACCTGTTTCAGGTCTACATGTACGAGCTACCTCACATGTCCGCTCCCATAGTGGCGGTAACAGCAGCAGTGCATCTGGTGCTGTGCTGTCCACACCATGACACAGCAGTGCACGTGGCCCGGGATGGTCCCAACAGGGACACGGTTCCAGTGGACAAGTGACATCAGACAGTACCCAATCTGCACCTCTGCCTGGTAGTGCCAGTGCAACCCCTGGCAGGCACAAGTCACATGTCCGTGGCCAGACACCATGAACTGTAAAACCTTGCCTGTACAGTCTGCAGCTGTCAATAATATCCCTGTGTAGGCCAGACACATGGCAGAACTGTGTGCATACATACACGCACACACTGGAAACATATGTAGGGCACCGCAACACACACATGCATAACATCCACACATGCCCAATTAGATCAAAGGCCCTAACCCATACACATTTACCAGAAAGGCTCATCCAGACTCTGCTACACTTTGCTGTGAAGGAAAGGTTAGTTTGCTGTTATTTTTTGTATTTCTGTATTGCCTTTCTATATTTTGAATACTGTAGTTTGTTTTCTTTACCTTGTGTTTTGCTTGCATTCTGTTTTAACAGCATATTAAAACTTCAAAAGAGACCACAGCTCTCTCTGTTCTGAGTCAGGCAGAAATAAGAACTGATTAATTAAGGACTCATTCATAAGACAGAAGAGGTCACTTAAGGTTAATCACTTGTTAACAGAGGGGTGGAGCTACGAACTAAAATTTCTATTTAAGGAGTAAACTAAAACATTTCAGAGCTTTACCAGAAAGGCTCATCCAGACTCTGCTACACTTTGCTGTGAAGGAAAGGTTAGTTTGCTGTTATTTTTTGTATTTCTGTATTGCCTTTCTATATTTTGAATACTGTAGTTTGTTTTCTTTACCTTGTGTTTTGCTTGCATTCTGTTTTAACAGCATATTAAAACTTCAAAAGAGACCACAGCTCTCTGTTCTGAGTCAGGCAGAAATAAGAACTGATTAATTAAGGACTCATTCATAAGACAGAAGAGGTCACTAAGGTTAATCACTTGTTAACAGAGGGGGTGGAGCTACGAACTAAAATTTCTATTTAAGGAGTAAACTAAAACATTTCAGAGCTTTACCAGAAAGGCTCATCCAGACTCTGCTACACTTTGCTGTGAAGGAAAGGTTAGTTTGCTGTTATTTTTGTATTTCTGTATTGCCTTTCTATATTTTGAATACTGTAGTTTGTTTTCTTTACCTTGTGTTTTGCTTGCATTCTGTTTTAACAGCATATTAAAACTTCAAAAGAGACCACAGCTCTCTGTTCTGAGTCAGGCAGAAATAAGAACTGATTAATTAAGGACTCATTCATAAGACAGAAGAGGTCACTTAAGGTTAATCACTTGTTAACAGAGGGGTGGAGCTACTAACTAAAATTTCTATTTAAGGAGTAAACTAAAACATTTCAGAGCTTTTACCAGAAAGGCTCATCCAGACTCTGCTACACTTTGCTGTGAAGGAAAGGTTAGTTTGCTGTTATTTTTGTATTTCTGTATTGCCTTTCTATATTTTGAATACTGTAGTTTGTTTTCTTTACCTTGTGTTTTGCTTGCATTCTGTTTTAACAGCATTTTAAAACTTCAAAAGAGACCACAGCTCTCTCTCTGTTCTGAGTCAGGCAGAAATAAGAACTGATTAATTAAGGACTCATTCATAAGACAGAAGAGGTCACTTAAGGTTAATCACTTGTTAACAGAGGGGGTGGAGCTACGAACTAAAATTTCTATTTAAGGAGTAAACTAAAACATTTCAGAGCTTTACCAGAAAGGCTCATCCAGACTCTGCTACACTTTGCTGTGAAGGAAAGGTTAGTTTGCTGTTATTTTTGTATTACTGTATTGCCTTTCTATATTTTGAATACTGTAGTTTGTTTTCTTTACCTTGTGTTTTGCTTGCATTCTGTTTTAACAGCATATTAAAACTTCAAAAGAGACCACAGCTCTCTGTTCTGAGTCAGGCAGAATTTTTCCTCCCTCCCACCCATTTAAGTTGTCTTGTTAAATACCACTGTCTTTCTAGTTGCCCGCTTCTTATGTTAATCTGACCATATATCTCATTTCTCTCTACTTTCACTGGCTTATGTGAGTAATCACAAAACCATCACTTTTGAAATCCCACCCCTTCAATTATTTAAATTTATTGGCCATCCTACAGTATTTCATAGTACCAAAATACAAAAGCAACCAGCCCTTTCAGTCCATCTTGCTCTTTTAAAAATAGTAACTCTCCACTAAACCTTAACTTTTTAAACAGGTAAAACTCAAGTTACCTACTTTCATATCTAACTTCTCTAGTGCACACTGCAGAGTGCATTCTTTTCAATCTTACCTTTAAGCATCCCTGTTACTAGCACTTTCTCTAATACCTAAAAAGATCATCTCTACTTGACTCCAAGTAGAATTTTCTCTATCTGTTAAACCTAGCACTTGCTCCTACAGTACTTATTACCTTGATACGGCACTCTTATAGATAGCACCCCAAAAAGGCAAACCCCCATTTCTCGTCCACCCACGCCCCCGAATCTCTTTTAAAGTTTTTTTGTCTAGTCCTTCTAGCATGTCGAGGATCAGTTGCTAGTGTCCTCTCCTGCTCAGCTGGTGAACCTGGGAATATTGAGGCAATGTTACAATTGCCTCATGTACACAGACAACCCTCTCCTCCTCCCACAAAACACAAATACATGCGAGAGATGCAACTATACGCCAAACTGGAGGCTGAGCTCTCGACATAGGACTGGCAAGACCAGTCAGGAGGAGAAGGTTACCACACACACTATAGACCCAGTCTCACATAGTACCATCACAACCTCAAATCATACACATAAACACACAAAGACATACTCAAGGCTCTGATCAAAAATCTACCAAAACAGCAGAGGCCACCAAAGCAGACACCCAAACAACCACCACCTCAGAACACAACACCTGCAACACATAGACCTCACAGTCAGAGTGTCAAACAGTCACAGCCCTTAAGGCCAAACACAATGCCAGACACACTAGTCATTGGTGACTCCATAGTCAGACACACTGACGCCCCGCCACCAGACTGGAGTAAGGAGAAGGTCACAGTAAGCTGCCTGTCGGGCGCTAGAATCCACATAACGCAAGCACTCAGGTCTCTCAACAGCAGGTACAAATACGACTCAGTCATTGTCCACGCTGGTGTAAACGACCTGAGACGCACCTCCTTGGACTACATGAAAAGAGACATTGAGGAGCTCTCTGATTATGTAGCCCAGGCAGGTATGACCCTGACCTTGAGCAGTATCCTACCTTCACCAAGAATGATGCCACAATACAGGGATAAGATGATCAGCTTTAACAATTGGCTTAAACTCTGGTGTCATTCAAAGGGGATCCAATGTCTGTCTGCCTGGGATGACATGCTGGACAAGCCACGCTGTCGCAAGGGACGGCTTGCACCTGTCACCCCTGGGATTCTGGATATTGGCAAAGCCTCTTGCCACCCCCATAGTGCCTTTTTAGGCAAGGCTCAAATTCTAAACCTACCACCCTAGACCACAAAAAGGAAAAAACTAAGGGTAATGCTGCTCAATGCCAGAAGTCTAAATCTCAAAATGCACGCACTCGAGGCCCTTCTCAGTATGAAGAACATCGATGTCTGTGCAGTGACAGAAACCTGGTTCAAGGCTCCTGAGAGCACCCCAGCACTATCAGGTTTTACCTCTTATCATGCGCCCGACCCAAAATCCGACAATACCAAGAAAGGAGGGGTATCCATATTCATCAAGGACACCCACACCTCAAGACTGGTGGCAACGCACGATGCATCGGAGACCATCCAGGTGCAATTAACCATAGGCAAGACTGCTCTGCAAATTGTAGCATGTTACAGGCCACCTCACAAACTCAGGAACCTCACATGGCCTTCCTGAAAACACTAGAGGGGATAAATGTATCACCAAACACCATCATACTAGGTGACTTCAATTACCCTAATATAGACTGGGAACACTACTCAAGCCCAAACACCCTAGCCCAAAAGTTCCTGGAATTCATAAACTCAAATGCCATGGAACAACTAGTCACCATCCCCACAAGAGGAGAAAACATACTTGATCTCATCATCACGAACATGGGAGCACAATGTTCAACACCGAAGTATATCCCTCACTGGTGAGATCAGATCACAACTAATCTCGCTGGAGGTCCTCATCCCACCCCCACCTGAAATAAAAAGACCACAGTAAAGAACTTCTCGAAGCCGACTTCACACTTCTAAAGACTAGTGTGGTCTCCTTTAAGGCCCCCGAGCCGGGCGGAAAACAGTACTCAAGCCGCTGAATCACTTACAAATGCCTTCTACCAGCACCTGCAGGACTGCATGGATAAGGCAATACCAAGCAAAACAAAGACTCTTTGTACCAAAGGCAAGCACCCAGTCTGGTGGACCCCAGCCATAAACAAACTCTACAACAAAAGGAGGAAGCTACTACAAGATAGAGCAAAATCCTTAAAAGGTAAGACACCCTTGATCACTATAAGTAAAAAACTAAGAGCTCTCATAAAATCATCCAAAGCAAATTTTGAGAGAAAAATAGCTAAAGACTCAAAAGACAATCATAAGGCCTTCTTTAGCTATGTTAGAAACCTGGGAGGAAACTCCCAGATATGCTCAGAACTAGTTCAAAATGATGTGAAGATTACTGATCCTACAGACATTGCCAACATACTGGCTGACAGGTTCAGTGCAAACTTCTCCCCCCCTCCCCCCCCAAAAGGAGAGATATCTATACCAAGCAATTGCAGCCCCCCAAACACCTCCAACACCCAAGTGAGAACTGCTCTCTCCAAAGCAAAAAACACAGCATCCATGGGACCTGATGGTGTCCCCGGCTGTGTGCTCCACAAACTCAACGAGGAATTAAACCCACAGCTAGGACAGCTGTTTAATCATAGTCTTACCTCTGGATACATACCCAGGAAGTGGCGCACTGCAACTGTGGTCCCACTTCACAAAGGCGGTGCCTCCACCGACCCTGGAAATTACCGGCCCATTAGCTTGACAAGCCTTATCTGCAAAGCCATGGAGAGGATCATAATGGACCTCATAAATAAACACATAGGGAATTTGCAGACTTTGGATCCATCCCAGTTTGGCTTTGTCAAAGGCAGATCATGCCTTCTAAACTTGGTTTACTTTTTCGAAACAGTCACCAAAGCCATTGAGGGAAAGGCAGTCCATACAGCCTACCTCGATCTGGCGAAGGCCTTCGATACAATACCCCACTCGGGTATCATTGAAAAACTCATCAGCTTAAATGTTAACCCATACATCACAAGATGGGTTGCAAACTGGCTGAGTGACAGAACCCACAGGGTCAGAGTTGCTGGCGCCATGTCAGACTCAAAGCCTGTCACAAGTGGTGTACCACAGGGCTCAGTCCTGGGCCCACTCTTGTTTGGCATCTACTTTTCCGAGTACAAGCAAACACAGGAGGGTTATGGTTGACAAAGTTTGCAGATGACTGCAAACTGGGCGCCATAGTAGAAAACACATCTGACACAGATATCCTTCAGAAGGGTCTCACAGAAATGGATAACTGGTGCCAGAGCCATGGCCTAAAGTTAAATGCCAAAAAATGCATAGTCATACCCTTCGGGAAAAACAGGGTTACCCCTAGCTACCAAATAGGTGGAAATCCACTGAGCACAGAAGAAGTTATCAGGACCTGGGGACCCAGGTTGATAGTAGTTTGTCATTCGACACCCATGTAGCTAAAGTAGTTAGGAAGACCTTCTACATTGCCCACCTTATCATGAAGGGATTCTCATCTAGATCAAGGGAGGTCATAGTCTCCCTATACTCATCACTCATCAGACCAATGATTGAGTACAATGCCCCATTCGGAATGTATCTGACCCGACACTTGCAGCAGCTGGAGAGGCCACAAAAGTTCCTCACCAAAAGGATAAAGGGTCTCAAACATCTGTCCTATGCTGCCCGACTGAAAGGACTCCAGCTCTATTCAGTCGCCATCGCTTGCTCAGAGGTGACCTTTGCCTAACATACAAGGCCATGTCAAACCCAGATTTGATGAATATGCTTCACCTCAAAAATCTAGATCCGTCAGAGCCACAAGGGCGGGAGACTTAAACCTCGACACGGCTATTAATAGGACGTGCTGGAGGGATAGATTCATCACCCAAAGACTCCCTATGCTGTGGAATAAAATCCCGGTATATGTGAGGCAGAGCACCTCGCTGGCCTTGTTCAAGAGAAATCTTGACCAATGGATGGGAGATCGCAGATATACCCCAGGGATTACCTCAGTGTCACTGCTCAACAGAGGCACAGCAAAATAATGGGTATAGTTCCCCATACTAAAGGGGTGGCGTAAGCCACAAAACTATGGGCTAGGCTTGTAAATGCCCTCGGGCAGATAGCCTAGTATGAACCTATGAACCTATGAACATGATGTCATCCAATGGTGCAGCCTAGGCCTCTGGTAAACATTATCACCCTGTGCATATGATGATGCCTGTGCCGCATCCCTGACATCCACACCATTGGTGCAGGGACATGCTCATATGGTCTGATGCACAGGGTGAACAGACTAGGAAAATAAGTGTAGTTTACAATTGTTGAGTACTGCTGACAGGCAGCAGACATACTATGTACTACAGGTGTACAATGCATTTCGTACTGTTAACAGTATGTGTCTTGTGTAACAACAGTAACTGCATGTTGGTCATGATGTTCTGCTGTCCTCCTTCAGGTCTAATTGCATGTGCCGGTGGATGTCAGTGTTTGCAGTTAGTGTCCCATATGTCAATGTGGACTACTCACAGGTATGTATGAATATACCAGCATGCATCGTGTAGCTGCCACATAGTGAAAATGTCCCACGTTCCAAACACGTGTACTGATCCAAGAGCATGATAGCTGTGTATTAAGTTACTGTGGCTACAGATGTGATATCCATAAAGGGTGATATCACAGATACAGTTACATGGAATGGTGAGGTAAGAGAGTGGTCTAGCTGATTACAAGGGTAGAGGCCAGTGGGAAGTGTGATGCCTCATTGGGAATCAGCGTTCCCATGACAGGATGCCAACACACAACTGCACCCACACACTCAGGTATTGACACACATGTATTCAGTGACACAGTAACACGCCCACACACTCACAGATTCACCAACACAGTAACACACACTCACACACAGTTGCTACTGGTGAGGTGAGGACCCCTGCCTATGTCCAAATCATCATTACAGTACTGTGCACCTACATGACGCACCACAGAGAATACATATGTACAGGTAATCAGTATGGCCTAAGATCAGGAAGATCAACACAGATAGTGGAATGCATCGCCTGGATGGGGGGGTGGTATTATCAGTTCAGTATGGTAACAGACATCCTCACTCCAGGGACCAGACAGCCCTACATACACACACACACTGTGGCATTCAGTATTGAATACACCTATGTCACGCACATACAGATACACACTGTGGCATTCAGTATTGAATACACCTATATCACGCACATACAGATACCTCACATGTGTGAGAGACACGCCCCTGCCTATGTCCTACTTTCTACAGATGTGTACACTAGTGTACAGGAGAGTGAGTAACAATTGAGATGTATTCCCCACCATACATGACATATATGGACACACACGCAACCACACATGCCAGTACTGTGAATCACAGACCTGCCTAGCTCATGATATGTATGACAGACTTACAGCAGTATTGCATGCATTACAAACTGTACTGATGCTTCCTGTGGCAACAGTGCTGATATATGCACATGGGATGTCTTAACTGTTAACAGGTGTCAAGTGATTTACCTTCGCTGTCACTCTGACCGTTGTCTAAGTTGTGTGTTATGTCCTTCAGTTAATGAAACCATTGCTTACCAGTTACACAGATTATTGTAGGAGTGCTTGTGACACACCTGTAAGCTGTCCTCGGCAAACATCCATTTTCAAAGATGCCCCACCACTTAGTTATTTCCACACATCTGTCCATACCTGAGGTACATCTTTCCGTACATTCAGCATATCACCATATACAGTTGGCAATGTTGAGGCTGCATTGCAACTGCATGATGTACTAGGATACACGTCACCTGCATACATCAGCAACAGCACACGCATGTTATCTGAATACACAACACTACATGTACATGTGTGTAGGTCCTACAATCCTGTCATTTGGGCATGTTTGTAGGCATTGCAATTGGTGGACATGTATAATGACATACATGACACATGGACTGTTGTATGATGTGATAGGTATAATGGGTGACTGGTACAGAGGGAATGTTACCTCTGTCAACATTGATATCACACCTTATGTACTGTTAGCATTCAGCAGCCATGGAGCTACATTCCATGTGCATGTGTGTAATGGCTGTAGCCACCTGTTTGCACAAAGGACAACAACAGCTATGCTATTTACATGTATGTTTTGTGTGTGTGTGTGTGTGTGTGTGTGTGTGTGTGTGTGTGTGTGTGTGTGTGTGTGTGTGTGTGTGTGTGTGGCATGTACATACCCAGGGCAGGTAAATGTATGTCATATCCATACATGAGGGTGTGTACTGGTGTACAGCATCAGTCATCTGCTAATGCTGGAAAGTACCGAGGGCCCCTGGTATGTGTACAGCTGACCTGGTTTCAGACAGTGGTATCATTGCATTGCATAACACATGATGCAAATGTGTCAGTACATGGGTCCTCTCTACAGTTGATGTAGAGCTTGCTATAGTCCACTGGTCAAGGGTCACATAGTGGTGTACTCTTATATGTCCTACAACATGTATGGATGTGTGTTGGTGGTCCGAGGGCATGGTGGTGTCTGAGGTTTACATCCTAGAATACAGCATGTGACACTGTGCCCTGCACATGACTCATCTGGGATGTCTTTCGTGGGGGTACTGGTCAGTACATGTGAGTGGCCTTTATGTATGTGGGGACACCACCACCTGGAGCGTTCTGTACCTGTGTTATGGCCCACTTGTCTGGTTCTGAGGTATATGGTGGTAGTGCTATTGTGCACTACAGAGCCATCAGCCAGGTGTTCCTCACTGTACAGATATCAGTACTCCTCATTGTTGGATCTACAGTGACCAGCTGTGATTATGGATGCTACACATCTAGCACTGGTTAGCATAAGAAAACAATGCAGTTTTCCTGTAGGTGTCAGGGTGTTATCCTGTGTGTAGAACATTTGCCTTGGAATGGCACTGTATGGGCGGATACGACTTGGGTATTATCCCCACTCCCTTGAATCATGGATGCATGTGATATGTGTCAAAGGCCTGTCTACTGTCAGCCATGTCACCCCAGAATGACAGCAGACATTGTATTAAAGACCAGTGTCAAATATATGTAGAGCAGCGTTCATGCTAACAATGACAACTACTAACACCAGAGCCCATTACAATGTGTTCTTTATGTCTACCTGTAATAGCATGGCCACTGTGGCCTTCAGTGTTTAGAATGAGTGCATCCCAGTCAGCCCTGTGCTACTAAGTGTATGAGCATGCCCAGTATAACCTTGTGTAGATGGACACATAGTGCATTCCGAACAGCCTTGTGCTACTAAGTGTGTGAGCATGCCCAGTGACACCTTGTGTCGGTTATGTGCCTCCATGTATGGGCATGGCCATTGTAACCCTGTATAGTGGTAGTAGTCATCCATTCCACAGATGGGTATACTCCAGGTCAGGATGGATTCCTACTTTAAACAGGTATGTACATCTTAACTGCCAGCATCCCTGTTGATGTCCGCATTCCTAGAAGGTCATAATGACAGCCTTGAAATGTGTAGTCTGTGTGGCGCGACTCGTAAGTATGTAGTATTGTAACAGTGATCTGTAAATAGGCAGGTGTTCCGTTTCCACCACTGGCATGTGTGTGTGTGTATGTCTGTCCCCGTTTGACAGAGGACTGTAAATTGCTTTTAGACTGATCACACTCCATACAATTCGTATACCCACCTTTGGCAGGGCTGATGATGACACCCATCTACAAATGCACCTCTGGGAGTACTGTGTCCCAGTAATCTCGGTAGTGCGTTCTGTAACTGCGTAATGCCGTAGTGTAATAAAGTAGTTAGGCCGGTGTTTTAATCCTACCCTTGCTGTGTGTGTGTGTGTGTGTGTGTGTGTGTGTGTGTGTGTGTGTGTGTGTGTGTGCCCCCATCTGCCTGAGGACTGAGTAATGCTTTTAGACTGCTCACACTCCATACATTTCTTATAACCACCTTTGGCAAGGCTGATGATGTCACCCACCTACAAATATACCTCTGGGAGGGCTGTGTCCCAGTAATCTCGGTAGCTCGTTCTGTAACTGCGTAATGCTGTAGTGTAATAATGTAGTTAGGTCGGTGTTCTAATCTCAGCCATGCCAAGTGTGTGTGTCTGCCTGCGTGAGACAAGTACAGTGCTTTGTCGTATTCACCATAGCATGTGCCCTAAATGCCTATTGCTGCAGTGTGATATGGTAGGGGTTTGTATACAGGACATGGCATGTGTGTGTTTGTCTGTCAGAGCCTGTTGTTTTACCATTGGACATGTTTGGGAGCAAATTTTGTAGTTTTCCTATATGGTATCCGTCTTATGACACACTGGCCACCTCACAAGGAGTACAGCTGTCTGTCAGCCACGGGACTGTGCTGGGAAGCCATACCCATACATCTGGCAAAAGGCCTGGTGAACAAAGTATGCAGCCCTACTTGCACCCAGTACATGTCCTGCACCCATGTGCCATGCACAAACAAACTTGCCTAGGATATCCCACTATGTTGCTAGTACCATACACATTGATGACAAATAGTAGGCATGGTGTGAATGCAGTGGCCTGCAGAGGACATGGCACCCTGTACAGCGGTACAATAGGCACATATATGCGGACATTGTGCCTTCACTATGTTCCACACTGAATGCCTGCAACATGTGTGGTGCCGTCAAATGTGATCCACAGAGGCCAGACAATGCTGTACACATGTGCCCTGTATGGACCCATGCCACTGACACCACAGACTACCTGTATCATACTATCCATGCAGGTGCAGGGTCGACCTGCTCATTATAAGCAGGTTTCGCCACACCAGGCCAGTATTGGCATATCAGGGGATAACAGGCTGTGTACACAACATGTGTCTACCAAACCAGGTACACCTGTACATGTCACTGCTCAGTATTATGAGACATGCACATCTCAGGCAATGTTCATATGAAGGACTATCAAACACAGACATGGCATGCATTGCAAAACTATGGCCATACACATTGGTAACCAGGATGTCAGGCCAGATAATGCAGTATCCATATCTGTGTGGGACATTGCAGACACTACACTCCTGCACTGCACACCATTGTCGGGTGACACAATGCCAAGGATTACCCCTCAACCAGCCTTGTACAGCCATCTTGCACAGCCAACCACTACACACCCATGAAGCAGTGCATATCTGCATGCCAGTACTGGCACCCTGTGTCTGCGTGTGGGTTGTGATGCTCCCAACCACAGTCATTCCCAGTATAACCCTCATTGGCATACCAACAGATGTGAAGCACTTTCACATATCCTAGCCCATAGAACCTCCAGATATCCCCTGTGGTGCATGCGGTCCAGTGCATTACTGCAGTGTGACAAACTATGTAGTTACGTTGTGTATTTGTGGCCCTGGCAAAGGTGTCAACACGTGTCCATTAGAGAGTGTGGTTGTGGTGACAATGGCATCCATTCACCTGGACAGCCATGTGTGCCACACCTAATGTATGTCTACTATATATATATATATATATATATATATATATATATATATATATATATATAAAAATCTGTTGCAGATGTCACTCACCTGCACACATATATGTTCTTACAGCACAGCAACCTGTCACCTTTGTGGCACATGTAGTAACATCATGCACATGTAATAGTACTGAGTAGTCAGGGGTTTGACCCCTGCACTGTTCGGCGTGTGGCAGATGATGCTTATGGTTAAGACTCGAAGCCCTTCCCTGGTGTACTTTGCCTGTCCCACCCACACACTCTCTGGTGGATGTGAAGGAGTACACCTGCACAACAGCAGCATGTGTATTGTAAGTGATGGACATGGTCAGGTGATGGCCTCTGCACCTATTGCAGTCCTCCTCTAGCTGATTACATATGGTACAGCTGTGATGGTGTTCCCATAGCCATCCGCATGGTAAATACAGTACACTATCTAGGGAAACATGTTGGTATTTGGCCATGACAGTCACTGTGAGTGGTACCTGGATGTGGTGCTCTGTCACAGCATCACAGATGATATCTGGATGTACCTCAATCATTTACCACAGTGGGAAATAGCCTAAAGACAGGAGGGTGATGTGTCCCACATGACTACAGCATGTAAGTGTAGCTATGCTGCATTGAAACTACTGCCTGTTTAACATGTTTGTGGTAATGGCTATTCTGCATGTTATAATACAGACATGACAGTACTTTGTTCATGAGGGACCCCCATCTGTAGGGCCATCTGTGAACTGGTCAGTGTGTGCAACCATTTGTTTTCTGTGATACACACTGAACACACATCTGTGCACAGCAGAAGCATGGTATGAGGATTGCAGACAGTACATGATGATAGGGATGTGTTACTGCCATCTCATCCCTGACTGGACATGTGTCACATGAGACAGTGGTATGACAGACACTGTGTGGGGTTCCCAGTGACAAGCCAATAATGGGCAACTGTTCATAGCTGCGGTCACACGTCTACTACACATTGTACAGATGGTATGCAGTATATATGCATGTGTTGTGCTCCCTCTGCAAATGTATACCATCTGTTGTGTTAGGTTGCTGGTGATATCTATGCATACAGTCATAGGTAATCCTGTATGCTGTTGTCTATCACTAAGCCATATGTGGGTTTAAAACGCAACACCATAGGCTGAATGGGTTGGGAGGTCCTGGCAGAACCTCCTGTCCTACTTCAGCTGACCATGGCACTGGGCACTAGCACATCTGGGGCCTAGCCATAGACATCAACCTCTGCTGGCTCTGCACCACCTTCTGGTGGTACCACCACTGAGGATGGAGCATGTCCCCCCTGGGAGCGGGACCAGACAGGTACATGTCTGCTATCGTGCGGTCCTGGACGTGTTGCATTGGTGGCTCCCTAAGGGGTTCTGAAGCCAGATATGTCAGCTCAAGGGCAGAGTGTCACATTTACAGGGTGATGCTGCCCCTCCTGGGCAGTCCCCAGCACTGCCTCCTTTGCAGCTGTGTAGGTGCAGTGGCAGTTGCCCAAGGCTGGGGACCTCCGTCCCACTGTTCCCATGGGCTTGTGAATGCCGAACACCCATACCCATCCTGGGTGTATCCCCCCATGTGTCATATACCAACTGTGTATGCTGTCTTTTCTGTGATCCTACCTATCCTCCACGGCCATACCTACACTCCTTCCCCAACATCTGACCCTCACCTATGGACACATAAGGCCAATCAGCTCCTAGGACAACATCTGCCCTATACATAGCTGTCCATTACACACACGTGCCCACTGGACACATTAAACCCTTGTAATATGCATCAGAACATACTCCTGTTATCCTCACCACTGTCCCTCAGGCGCACGATCCTGGTATGCACATCACTCCTACATGGTCCAAGTACATGTGATAAGGACGACCCCATTGTACACACAACACTACCAGTCCCTCTATGGTTACCCCATTTACCTTTATCATGATGATGATGTTGCACACAGCATCTTGCCTAAGAGTACTGTTCACACATAATGATTGGACAGGTACTGTTGTGTTAATGTACATTTCATGCACAGAGTGATGTATACGGCCAATGTACCACTATTTGTGTGTATGACTGACACATGTCTGTCTGAGGGAGTCTTGAGATCACATAGAGCAACACCACTACATAATACAGGCGTCGCTGGTGTTTCCTGTTTCATTCGTTTGTAATGCTTTGTGGCCACATGGTATGTTCCTGACACATCTCTATATATGTATGTACTATATGCTGGACATAAACATTCACATATACATATACATGATGGGATACGTCCTTATACTGTTGAATGACTGCACTGTATGATATGTTTGTGGTACTGTCCGTTGTCTGTATATCTGCCATGGCGTATTGGTAATACACATTAGCTGTGTGCACAGGGTCCTGGTTCCGACCCTTGCAAAGGACGTTTATTTGGTTGCAGGGCTGAACAAGCCCATTGGATACGGAGGGAGTAAGGCACATTAAAACAGTTGGGAGCGGGTGTGCATGGGTTTGCACGGTGTTAAGCACTGCTGGCCTCTGCTTACAGCCTCTTACACTCGGTTAGCCTCTACATTGCTTTACCAGTGCAATACTCACATACTGGTAGCCAAACATGCTTACACCCGCTCGCTTCCGCACTTGCAAATGCACCGACATTGGTGCTTGCATCTGTCACTCACACTCCTGGGTGGGAGTGAGGAACACAATATTACCTTGTGATGCCTATTACATCAGACTACATGACTACAGTATCAGGATTGGCTGCCCATTAGGCAACGGCATTGTATTCGACTGTATGGAATCAGCGGCCTGTCCAGTAAATCAATCATATTTGTGTGTTCCTCATACAATCTGCTCCCACCTTGTGATGCCTATTACATCAGACTACATGACTACAGTATTGGGAATGGCTGCCTATTAGGCGACAGCATGGCGTTCGACTGTACGGAATCAGCGGCCTGTCCAGTGAATCAATCATATTCGTGTGTTCCTCATAAAATTTGCTCCCACCTTGTGATGCCTATCACATCAGACTACATGACTACAGTCATAGCCGACCTTAGGCATAGCCCAACTAAGCATCCGCCTAGGGTGCCTCTTTAGTAGGGTCACTTTTCCAGTATTTATTTGGTGTAGGTAGACTAGGATGGGGGCACTGGGTGGTGTGGTGGGGGGTGCCCTTTTGCCTAGGGCACCAGTTGACCTAAGGCCGCTCCTGACTACAGTATCGGGAATGGCTGCCCATTAGGTGACGGCATGGTGTTCGACTGTACGGAATCAGTGGCCTGTCCAGTGAATTAATCATATTACTTGTGTGTCCCTCATACAATCTGCTCCCACCTTGTGATGCCTATTACATCGGACTACATGACTACAGTATTGGGAATGGCTGCCCATTAGGCGATGGCATGGCATTCGACTGTACGGAATCAGTGGCCTGTACAGTGAATTAATCATATTTGTGTGTTCCTCATACAATCTGCTCCCATCTGGCTGATACATGGGAACCGAGACTCTTCAATACAGACAAGTAGTTGGGTTATGGGAGCCACATCCATCGGCCGAGTCATGCTACTGCATACCTATTATAGGTTTGCCACCTTTTCAATTGGCCAAGGTGGGACTTTAGGGTTACCACCTGTCCCACTTTGCGAGGGACACTGCGAAAATAATCAAGACTTAGCAAATGTTCTGATTACAGGACATTATTATATTCTAAGTTTCATTAATAGTTGCATAAAACAGTTATTTTATATATGAAACTTCTATATGTTATGTGAAGTAGCATAAGCAATTCAAATTTTACTAGATTAAGCTTTTATTTGTGCAAATAAGTATAATTCTGTACTATGCATGGCCGTAGGTATGTTTTGTCCTGGAAAGTCTGACATTTCTACAGAACATGTTCCACTTTGGCCATTTGGAAAGGTGGCAACCCTATAGGACCTGTATGTAGAGATGTCAGACTTTGCAGGGCAACAACTACCCACAGGCAGTAGAAAGGAGAGTACTTCACTGTTTTGCCTAAATAAAAGGTTATTCTTGTAGCATTATAGTTGTTTATACT